>NW_011494622.1:1223136-1288784 GCF_000754665.1 Bison bison bison
TCTATATTTATTTTCTGTTAGAATTTAGAGAACTCAAGGACATTGAACATACAGTTCCTCATTCAACAGCTGAGTAAAATATGTGCCTTGAAGAAAACTGAAACTAAAGGTTCATGCATTTAACTCCAGCAACAAATTTTTTTTTAATAGTGAAAGAAAAAAAAAACATAATTGGGTAATATAGGTCCATATTGCCAGTGAGACAGCAACAGGAATTTTTGTTTCAACAGTGCTTGTTTTCCTAAAAGTAGGACACACTCTAGAGTCGGAGATATTTTTCAATACTAAAGAAATCTGTGTGGTCTTTTGCCATGTCCTGTATATATAACTTGTATCACCAATAGTTTTCAGTGCTCTCATCACCGTAAAGGAAGATTTCATTGGGGTAAGTAGACAAAAATCACCCCCGTTGAAAGACAAGTGTGCTTCATAGCATTCTTGATTGTGAAAGGGACCATTATTTTATTGTATACATAGAATAAATGATCATATGAATATCTCTGGTGGGAATATAAAATATATAGTTTAAGAATTTGTTAAAATTAGAGAATGGAAAAGTGCTGGTCATCACCCAAGTCTGTTGAGTCTGGTGAGTCAAATTCTGGTGATTATTTCACTTAAATTGTTGATGATGGTAATATTGACGATAATCATGACAACAAGCACACGTAATAATGTGCTGTTTGGTAGGGACTGTTCTCAACATCTATCTATAGCCTTATTTAGTTATCAAAACAACTCAGTGAGGCAGGTACCATTACTGTTCCTGTTTTATAAGAAAGCAGGATAGCACAAATTAATCAATGAGCAGCAGTGAGGTTCTGGGAGAACCAGCTCTCACACCCAGCTCTTCTGTGCTCCTCTACTCTACTCTAAAATCAGTCTACTTTTGAATTAATGTAATTCAAAGTGCAGTGCTTAGAAATGATGCCCATGGATAGTAAGACTGAGACTTGGAATATATTTAACATGTGAAGTTGTGTAGTAGTCATTCAGTTGTGTCAAATTCTTTGCAACCCCATGGACCATAGCCCATTGGGCCCCTCTATCCATGGAATTCTCCAGGTAAGAATACTGGAGTGAGTTGCCATTCCTTTCTCCAGGGGATCTTCCTGACTCAAGGATCAAACCCAGGTCTCCCACATTGCAGGCATATTCTTTACTCTCTGAGACACCAGGGAAACCTAACATGTAAAGTTGCTTGTTGACTAATCCCAGCTCATTACCAATTCAGTGAATATCTATTGAGTAATCTGCTGTGCTGTGGTCTAATTCTGACTCAGTATCTCATGGGTTCAAGGATCTGAAGTCCTTCCTGGTCACTCTTAATACACTTATCCTGATAAGAACAGTCCTCTACATCTAACGCTAAATTAATTCTATTTACTTCAAGCAACCCAGTTCTAGATCTGCTGCTGCCATTTTTTGTAGGAAGAGCAGAACAGGTTTCAGAGCTTGTCCTTTTACAACGAGCTGGTAGACCAGCAAGCCATTTCTGTAATTAAGCATTTCAGCTATATAGTTTCCAAGAATGGCACCATAACTAAAATTTAAAATTATTTACCTTTGAGATTTCCTTTTCTGGTTATGATATGTTAAGCCATGGCAACAACTAAAAAATAAGTGAATGTCTTACAATGAAATCATATTTTAAAGAGTAGAAAACTACGGCAACAACAGAGACTAGAGGAGATGAACTCCCCAAAGGCAGAGCCTTTATTAGGTGAGCTGACGTTGATGTCCTCTCTCCTAAGGGCATGTGTGGATTCAAGGACAGGGCTTGGCCCTAGGCACACAGGCTCCTCTTGGGGCAAGACGAAACAATAGAGGTTTTGGTGGTTGAATGGGTTGGCTTGATGAGTAGGAATCTAAAGAACCTGCAAACACAAAGATAGTTTTCTTCCAGGAGATATTTTCAGTGTTCTGAGGTAGGATGGGAGGCTAAGGGGCTGTCATGAAGTTTTGCAGTGATTAGAAAACAAAATCCCACTGGAGGTGACCTGCCACCAACAAACACCAGGTTCCCTGCCAAGATGTCACCAAAATTCCAAGCTATGTTAGGTAGGAAGCTAAATTGATAAAATCAAACCCCTGAAGGGCATAACTTTATCTCTTATAATCTTTCAGGGGTCAGTGGGCAAGGTTATGCCAGAATCTCAATCTAAAAGCCCAGGGGGCCACATCTAAGGGATGGGAATGAAGCAGTTATGGATGGAATGAAACTAAATCTTCAACTCAGCATGAACCAGATAGTCCTGGGTATTTGATGTGTCCATGTTCTATATGTCTAGAGAAAACTTACCCTCCTCTGGAATAAAATAACATCATCTGAATCAATAATCAATATTAAAAAAAAAAAAAAAGCAGACCCACAGATTACCCAGATACTGGAGTTAACAGGTGAGAATATTAAAACAATCATTATCAATATATTACAGTAAGCCAAAAGGTAAGAGATGATTCGAGGTTCAAAAGAAAATTGGATTCTGTTTAAAAAAATCACAATTTGTCCTTGATGAGAAACATATTACCCAGCATGAGAACTCTTGAAATTCTCTGAACCTGAATAATTGGATACCCAAATATTGCAGTGATTGAGAAATGAGAAAATAAAAATGAACACCTACTTGTTGTTAGACGTATGCTAAGTACAATACATATATAATGCACCTTAATTTTCTGTGATGGCATTCCTGTTATCCTCACATGGTAAATCAGACCTTTACATATGATAAAGCAGGGGAACTTCTTTTCTTGGTATGCAGATACTTCTAAAGGTATAGGCATACCACCCATATCATCTAAGGTTCATAGCCCCGTGAACTTTCAGTCCCTCTGCTCCAGGATCTGCCTGGAAGCTTCTGCACGCACAAGTTAAGTTAGGCTATTCCTTGCCCAGAAATTTTGGCTTGCTCCGTAAGCGATTTTGGTTTAATCACAAGTGGAAAGTAACTAATTTTGTTCTATGCTTCACTTTTTCGTGCTTATTAAGAGAAGTCAAATCATGAAGTATAAATTGAGCCACATGATTAGAAACATCGCATGAGCTGAAGACTGTAAATCTTAGTTTTAAGGATATTGTGTGTGGTACCAGCTTTGTTATTGATGGTGAGTTTTGTACACATGCCCCATCTTTGAGTTACTAAAAATACCACTAGCAACTGCATTCTCAGGAACAATGGAATCCCTTGTGAAGTGTTTCCTCCCTGAAGAATAGTAAAATGTCAAACAGACAAAAGTAGGAAAAATTATGTCTCCAGACAGCCGCGCTGCCAGTGTGACTTCTGACTACACCATTTTGTACTGTACACAGAGTCTGCTACCCACCAATTATTCTACAAAAATGTCATCTTGATAGAAGAAAAAAAGATCTTAATTATTCACTGATATTTCTTCTCTAGAATAACTAATGACTATAATAAACATTAGGCCCATTTTGAGTACTTATAAAGCAGACACTTCACACACATATCTCCTACTTAATCCTATATCTAGTCCCATTTCAGATTTGAAAAAACAAACAAAAAAATCACATTAAACAGAATCACAAATTCCACCCCCCAAACACCCTGACACTAAGCAGAAAAGTGTGTATTTGAACCTAAATTTATCAAAGGCCCAAACTCTTCATTCTTCACTGTGGTAGGCTGCCTCGGTGATTACAGCGCATAATTATGATGGTACACCTTGTTTACCCACGCCTTTCTACAAGCACTGAAATACTGCACAAATGCATGCAGCTGATTTTCTTTCCATTCCCTTGAGGTTAGGGTAGGTGTATTATTACTCACAGGCAGTGTGTGCACATACTACAGTGAAATCGGACCTGGATCTTAGACCTCTCAATGCAAAAGTGCTTCTTACTCTTGAGCAGATTTCCAAAACAAACTAAATGGAAAGAGCAGGAGTCCAAAAATGAGATTGCCTTTTAACTTAATTTCTTATTTGACTCTTGGTTCTGTGTCTGTCTATAGAAATACACACACACATATATATATATATATTTTTTTTTCATCTAGAAATCACTTCTCTGGAATATCCACAACATCTATACCTCTCAGCCTTTACTCCCATATGTAAACTGTAACATCCATTTACACCTGCCTATAGAAGAAACAGATTCATTGCATAGAAAATACACAAAGCATTCAGAGGAAAATTGAAACCCACTGTGTTTCTTTGATCCCAGAAGAATCAGTGCTAACATCTCTTTGCATTTGTTTCATATTGAAATATATATATTCCGATCTCTATCTCCATCTTTGTTATGTTGCTTTCATTTGATTTAAACACATTCAATCACTCCGGATGCATTGTGTTGGGAGCTGCCAAACGTCACCTGGCACTGCTCTTCATTCAGGTGAACGGGATGAGAAGAGAGTCCATGAAAGGGGAGGCAAGTGTTACAGTGCAGATAAGCAAATAGAAATACTACTGTAACAGTTGTGGAAATGCCTTTCTGGTGGATCCAAGACTCTCCACCAAAGATCAAGGGATGTGAATCCTCAACAAAATTGTATTTGTTCCTCGCGTTTTGTTTTCTTTTTAATTTTTTTTTTATTGAAGCATAGTTGTTTTATAATGTTGCATCAGTCTCTGCTATACAGCAACATGGCTGTTATATAGACATTCCTTTCTAAAATATTGTTTTCCATTTTGGTTTATCACAGGATATTCAGCATAGTTCCCTGTGTTATACAGTAGGACCTTATTGTCTATCCATTCTAAACCTAATAGTTTTTTCCTCATGTTTTGGAAGATCTATCTTTAATATAGTCTTATGGCGACTCTAAAGTCATGTAGAGAGGGATGGATCTAGGTGGAGAAGAGTCAGGTTTAGGCAGAAGAGGAGGGAAACATTTGAAATACTCTAAAAAAAGGGAAGTTAAATATTCATTTATTTCTGTTACATTGGGAGAATCTATTCCCTGTGAGAAGCCCTCTGTCATTGGTACACATGAGTCTGTGTGTTTGGTCTTGACACATAGACTCTGCCTGGAGAGGAAGCTGGAGGTGATATGGAGGCACACCAGGAAGCAATAAGAAGTATGCTATCATTGAATATTTCCCACTTATCCCATTTTTGGTAACCAGTCTATAATAATGTCTTCCATTCTTTCAGCCTGGGACAGATCTAGAACATTCAGAGAGGGAGGTGCAAAAGGACCCACTCTTCTCATCTCAGCCTCTCTACCCTTGTGAATATTTGACATGTAGGCTTAACCACACCCCCTAGCCACTATGTCATTGCCTACATTATTTCTCACAGGCAGGCATATGTGTTAATTAAAATATGATCTACTTTCCCTATCAAAATGAGGATGCTAAGACCTTTGAGCAGTGAGAATGGTTATAGAAAAACAAAGTAATTTTGAGCATATGTTTCACAGATAGTCCACGATGGAGATCTGTTATGCCTCATGGTTCTTTAAGAGCAGATTCATATCCCATAGAGCATAAAGAAGATAAAAACATTATTATGGTGTACTAATTTATAAAAACAACAACACCAACAAGATTGGAGAGTTTTAATTTATTTTTTTATTTAATATTTTAACTTCACTATACAGCTAATGATAGCCTAACAGTGAATGTATATCTGGTCCCTGGTTTTTCAGTATTTTTTAGTTAATTTAATTATTTCACTTTTTTCCCCTACTTGCATGTGTGCGTGTGTGGTTTTCACTCCAATCTGAATTTTGTGAGTCTCTCAGTCCCTACAGAATTCATTAAATCTATATCTAGACTAAAAAAGGGCCAATTTAGCTGTAGCAGTGTTTGGTGATTTTCATTTTGAGCACAAATGTCTAATCAACACCTGCAGTCTGGGTGTGCGTTAGTTAGTTTCCTCTGCATGCTGCCGGGAGGGTAACGTAACTACACTTCTGATAGACTAAACATTTGCAAATGAGCCCTCTAGTGCCTCCTCTGCATGCCTATAAAGCAGGCAGGGCTGGTTTGAAGTCCTTTACCTTCCCTTGTTTATTATGACAAATACGTTAGGTTGCTATTATTTAAACACACCAGCAGCCTGGGCATCTGTTATTTAAGATGCTATCCCTTCATGTGATTGAGAGAAAAAGGTGGTAGAATAGCACAGTTTCAATTATCTGGTGTTTTTCCATGCATTTTCAACTCAATTTTTTACTTAGTATGAGTGATGTTTTTCATGAGTTTGAAGATGAATATTATAAATTGTTAAAAAATGAATTTTACTTATGAGCTGATATGTTCAAATAGTAATAATATAGCATTTTTTTTTTACTGTGGATAATAATTGCTTGCATTGTTAAATGATATACCTATCTGGCTTATGCTATTAAAAAATGTTAAAATATTTTACTTAATTTTTTTCTTAAATTACATGAGTTTTCTTCTGAAAAATAAGCTCTAGAGTATTAATATTTAATTCTGGAATTCAGTGTATACTCTATAATGACACAAATTTTTATGTATTCAGTTTCAAGTACAGAGAAAATGCTACATTATTTTACCACCAAAGTGATACCTGCATTTTTTCCCCAAGAATAAAGGACAGAATTTAAAACATAATTTTGCTTGCTGTGATTAGCATTTTTATTTTCCTGACTAGTGGTTGAAATCAGCTGTCCATGGAGCAATGGAAGTTGTATCTACTTTTTATGAAGACTGGGCTGGATGGAGTAAGTTCAAAGTCCAAGTTTCCTAGAGTCCTCAACAGATAAGCAAAAGTAACCTCTGTAGCGTTAAATTTTAAATCCAGAATGGATAATTTACTGTGTTGCACTAATTAACAGAGAAGCACTTTTGGTTAGTTGAAGTGAAAGAATTTTTCAGTGAACCAGAAACTCTCCCCAGGACCTAAATGGAGACAATACTTTGGTGCTGGCAGGTCAGATAAGGCTGTCTTTGGTAATGAAAACAGTAGATATCTGTGACTTATTATAATGCTCTTTTTATCAGCGTGTGTCTCCATCCTGACTCTAATAAGAATGCTTTTAAATGTTTTGTAATTAAATATAAAACTGCTACAGGATTTTTGTAAATATTCTTCATCAGCTTAAGTACATATTCTTCTATTTATACTTTGTTTTTTTTTTTAAATAGATTTAGTCATGAGTATATATTGAATTTTATTGAATGCCTTTCTGCATTTATCAACATAAGAATATATTTTCCATACCATTAATTTATTTATGTAGGACTCAGCAACCATATTTTGTCTGTATGCCATTATTTTAATATATTTCTATATTTCTTACTTTCTAAGAGAAAACCCTCTTGGGTGGGATTTATTTTTTGAGTTGTTATTGGTAATGTTAGAAATACTTTTTGTTTTAAATCTTTACATGTACATTCATGGGAGAGATTGGACTATGATAGTCAATGAAGAGTGGTAACTGAATTGAGTTCTGAAGTCTTTTTATATCAAGGAGTAGCAGGGAGGGGAAGTTCATTCCCAGAATGAAGGAAATATTAGCCATGATTAGAAAATAAGTACCTATTTTTTGAAGTGCTAATTTTAAGTATCTTTACACTGAATATTCATTAACTTCAGAAATGTATAAGATTTATTTAATAATATAGTTGTGGTAAGTTAAGAATCAGGCAACCTTATTTTGAATTCGGGCTCCATCACACACTGTTTCTATGTCTTGGATATATTTAGTTCCTTTATCACAGCCTTAGTCACCTTACCTGAAATATGGACATAATAACTGTGCTTACTCTATGGGAATATTTTAAAATTAAATCAGTTTATGAAGGAAGACCTAACACAGTAACTGTCACATAAAGGAAAGGAAAGTGAAGCTGCTCAGTCGTGTCTGACTCTGCGACTCCATGGACTGCAGCCTACCAGGCTCCTCCGTCCATGGGATTTTCCAGGCAAGAGTACTGGAGTGTGGTGCCATTTCCTTCTCTAGGGAATCTTTCCGATCCAGGCATGGAACCCAGGCCTTCCGCATTGCGGGCAGATGCTTTACTGTCTGAGCCACCAGGGAAGCCCATATAGCTAATACCAAAAAACTGGCATATAGCTAAAACTTAAAAAAAAAAGTGTTAGCTACTTCTATTATTTTGACTTCATGGAAGTAATTATATTTTAATCATGAGTCAGCACATATATATATATATTTTAAATTAAATTTGGTAAATCAATCTTTTCCTAAGCCTTAAGTGAAATGATCTATTAGTTTAAAAAAGACATTTAGAGTATGAATCCTTCTATTCAAAATTGAAGTTCCTGGAAATTTTCATCTTCCAGACTATATATGGAACAGGAAACAATTTGGATTTTTGTAAATTGGGTTGTTTTTTAATCCCGTCCTTTTGCCTGTCCAAGCCTCTAGTCCTCCCTTAGAAAACACAGTTGTATCCCTGCCAAGGTCAAGGGTGGAGGGTATCAGGGTATGTACAGCAGTATTAACTGTGGGGAGTGGATTTCCAGTCTCTAACCACCTCTGAAGAAAGTGTCACCAACTCTGAATCATGCATGCGATGTACACTGGATTTATTTAGCTTTCTTCCCTAAGAAGGAAAGAAGGGTGAATATCCTGTAATCCATGTTAGCGATCGTTCCCACTTTATACCAGTCTCTTCACATTTCTTAATTAAAAACCACAACAAAACCTTCTTAGACCTGTGCTGACCACTTAAGTATATATGTATCTGTGGAATGAGAATCTGGTGGCTAGAGAGCATGACTTCAAATCCTTATTTACCACCTTAGATGATTGATGTCATGGGAACTGAGCCTTGGGATTTCTAATCAGGAAATGAGGATGATAATTATTACTTGGGCAAAGAAATGAGCTAATGTGCTAAGAACACAGTAATCCATGGTCAGCACTGTACGTGTTGCCTGTCATTTTCTTTATCCTCTACTAGTGGAGAAAAGCTGTCTTTAGTTTAACTTTCAGGTTGAACTTAACAATGTATTTCGACATACTTTAAATGTTCTTAATAACTAACTTTTCTTTAGCCAATCCAAATCTTTTGTAATGTAATGTTACTTTACAACCCTTTCTTTACTCTTTGTTAATACATGCATTATGCTCAGAGATCAAATTGTTAGGCCACCACATGGCAATCTTATCTCTAAATAAACTTTAAAATTTTTATTTTCCCTTATAATAATCATGTTTGAAAAAAAAGATGATTTTTTAAAAAACATGTAATTATTACACCCAAAATATTTTTATGTAGTCCATAAATTGTACCTTTAATATTTTCAACCTGATAAATAATACCTGCCAACTTAGAAATTTATACTCACAGTATCCTGATGAGCTATATTGCATCTTGCCAGAAGCTATGTGTCTATATAAGTGTCAAAATACTACGGACAACACAGTCGTTATTCCAAGTCACATTTTCATCCTTAAACCCACATACATATTTTTCAAATAAATGCACTGCTTCAATCCCCAGTAAATATATTTCTGGAGGAAATGGAAGTCAGTCCAGTAATACCTATGGGCACCTAATACCCTTGCATAATCATTCTGACTTGGTTGAGAAGAGTTGTTGTATGGACATTACCTACCTCATAGGAATGCTGTGAGGATTAAAGAAATATCTGAAAAAAATGATTTGAGCTTCTTTGGGAAAGACGTTATTAATATGAGATGGTAGTTTTATTTGAATGAGTAGGAGATTGAAAGAGGATTATTTCTGAAAGTGGAAGGGAGGCCGGTTGGTGAAGAAATCCAATGCACCACCTTAAGTAAGATGGATTACAATGATATTAAAAGGACACTAGCTGGTTCAGACCCAAATGACTAGAAGGAGGAAGCAGTGTCTGATCCTCAATCTTTCCAACTTGGGTTTTTTTTTCTGAATAGATTCACTCTTGGGGAGGGTGGGTGGCAGTGGAGAAGGTTTGGGCTCAGGATAGTCGATAGCTGATGAGGTAACATAGCTGATCTCCCCCTATACTCAAGACATTATACACTGCAACTGATGTGAACTCTCCCAGACGTGGAAATGCTGGAAGAGTAAGCAATACGGATGGATGTGATATGTTTAACGCAAATGTCCATTATGGGACCTGAGAGTCCCATTAGGGGCACACAGGGTTCCAGGCAGAGGAACCCTGCTGCAAGATATAAAAATGAATCAACCATCCCCACTACCATCACCAAATCAAATGAACAAGCATAAAGCTACATGATTTTGAATTGGCCGTGGAGAAAAACAAAATCACTAGGGTCAGAGACGGAGGGTGTCTGGTAAGTTCAGGACATTGGCCCCAGATCCTTTCATCTAAAAATTCAAAGAGGGAAATGATGCTTATGTTTATACATCTATATATCATAGTATGTATGTATGTATATATATATGTGTATATATGTATATATATATGGACTTCCCTCTTGGCTCGGATGGTAAAGAATCTGCCTGCAATGCAGAAGACCTGGGTTTGATCCCTGGGTTGGGAAGATCCCTTGGAGGAAGAAATGGCAACCCATTCCAGTATTTTTGCCTGGAGAAATCTATGGACAGAGGAGCCTGTTGGGCTACAGTCCACGGGGTTGCAAAGACTTGGACACGACTGAGCGACTAACACACACACACACACACACACGCATATAAACCAGAAGGAATTTGTGATGGAAATTGGGAAGCTAGGTGGGAGACGAGAAAGGAGAGAATAAATTCTGAAGTTTGATTTGAGTGAAACAAATTCAGAGCATTGTGTATTTTTTTTTTAAATGCTTTTTGAGAATTCCCTGATTATCCAGTGGTTAGGACTCTCTGCTTCCACTGCAGGGGGCCCAGGTTCCATTCCTGATTGGGGAAATAAAAACCCAAAGTCCTGCAACTGAAATAAATAATACAAGGAACAAGATTAAGTACACATTTATTTTTAAAAAATGCTTTTTGAGGACTTCCTTAGGAAGAAAGTATTAAAGATGTTACAGGAATGGGTAAATAAAATCAACCTGATCTCTGTCCTCAGACAACTTTAACTAACAGCCACCCTTTATGAAATATCTATGGCCGGCTGCACACCAAGAGATGCTGATTTAATTGGTCTGGGATAAAGCCTAGACACCAATATTTTTAAAATGTCCCAGTTAATCCTAATAGCAGGCAAGGATAATAACCACGATTAGTACTAGTTAGTCTTTCTCAGAGTTCCATGTGAATATCAAGTACTTGGGAATCTATCTGGGATGATGCCTGAGATTTGTTTTCAACGTGCTCCCAAGTGATACTAAAGCTGCTTGCTTCTCCGTGGACCACATTTTGAGTAGCAAAGATACAGGTTACAGCTTAGAGGGGAGGCAAAGTTTGGTGGGGAAAACTACATAGTTGAGCTCCTCTTTGTCTTCAGTAAAGAACTTCTCACCTGCACTCCATCATCTGTCTCTTCTAGAGGTGATCGATGATATTCCATTCCTGATGGAGCTAGTCATTTTATTTTGGGTTTCCAATGGAAAGGTCTAATAACAGTATGAAATCTGGACATCTTTAGTTGATGTGGGTTGCCACGAACATGGAGGTAAAAGAGAAAACTCTGGTAAGAAGTTGCCATAAATCCATTACATTTCTAGTCTCAAAATATCAGCCTTTATATTTTTTTAAGCAACACATCCTCACATTTTTCTCCTCGGGTCCTTAACACAAATGTCCAATCAGAGTATACTGTTATACTTGAAATTTTCTTTTCCTTGGAGTTTAAAACATTCTTGTGGCACAAAATAATTCACAAAAGGATAGATTTTAGTATGTTCCCAATATTAAAATCAGTCCTCTTATTGGAAGATTTCTTAATGACTTGTGTAATCATTTATGTACATATGGATAGAAAATATGTAAGATGTTAGATAAGTGAAACTATATCTCATTATGCTAAACTTTTGATTAAGTCTATAAAGGATTTTACAGGAAGTAAAAGGGAATAAATGTAGTCCATTTTCCCCCATTTTTACCCCCCCCCATTTTTTCCCTCTACAACGAGCAAGTAGGTTTAAAAGTACATGCCAGAATTGCCCCAAAATGTGTTGTAATTCCATTTCAATGTGACAATACACTTCAGAAGAAACTGTTTCTGAGGCGATCTGCACTGAGTTACATTGCTAATCTCACTGCTGTCTCTAGAGCTATCGGTACTCATAAATCATGTGGTCTGTAATAAGAGAAGTAAGTTTGAGAGGTTAGAAATCTTAAGAAAATTGTGACAGAGGTGATAGATGATATGAAATGACTACATTCTAAAGATGTTATATAAAAGAGAATGTGTTACATTTGAGATAAGTTCCTCCTGTTTTTTTTTTTTAAACCAAAAGACTATTAGCAATGTAATACATGGCATACTTCAGTGATATCATTTGATAAATTTTAAGCATTTGTGTATTAAAGGGTTCTATATATAATCAAGTTTCATCTGAGTTTTCAGGAAGTCTTATGGGGGCACTCAATTGTTTTGGAATTTTTTGAAGATGTCTCATGTTCTCAAGTGTGCCTTGTACAGTTGTTGAAAGTATTCAAGTTCTTTACTGAGTCTGAATTGATTAACCAGTCTGAAAAATATTTCAGATGCAGTGTATGAAACAGGAATCTTGATAAAATAAGCAAGGGATGAGAAAGGTTTTGATTTATGCTCTGGACTGGGAGGGTATCGGTATGGTCACCAAGGAAAAATATAAACCTTGGCTTTGAAAATATTAACAGACCAAGAGCTATGGTCTTTGTAAACAGTTGTGGCAGGAACACTGCTGAGTTATTTCCATATCTGAAATGATTAATTTTTAAAAACTTAATTTATATTTGAGTACAGTTGACATACAGTGTTATTAGTTTCTGCTATCCAACAAAGTGAACCAGTTATACACATACATGTATCCACTCTTTTTAGATCGTTTCCCATATAGGCCGTTACAGAGTATTGAATAGAGTTCCCTGTGTTATACAGTAGCTCCTAATTAGTTATCTGTTTTATATATTTAATACTAGTGTGTATATATCAATCTCAGTCCTCCGATTTATCTATTCCCCTCAATTTCTCCTAGCCCTAAGTTTGTTTTCTACATCTCTAGCTCTATTTATGTTTTGCTATAAGTTAATTTGTACCTTTTTTAGAATCTACATATATGTGGTATCATTTACATTTATCTTTCTCTTTCTGAGTTACTTCACTCAGCACGACAATCTCGAAGTCCATCTGTATTTCTGCAAATGACATTCTTTTCTTCGTTTCTATGGCTGAGTAATAATCCATTACATATATTTATATATATATATATATATATATATATACGCGCGCGTGCACACACACACACACACACCACATCTTCTTTATTTGGTCATCTGCTGATGGACATTTAGGTTGCTTCCATGTCCTGGCTATTGTAAATAGTGCTGCGATGAACACTGGGCTGCATGTATCTTTTTCAAATTATAGTTTTCTCAGATATATGCCAGGGAGTAGGACTTCTGGATCATATGGTAGCTCTATTTTTAGTTTATTAAGGAACATCCATACTCTTCTCCATAAGGGCTGTACCAATTTACATTCCCACCAACAGTGTAGGAGGGTTCCCTTTTCTCCACACTCTCTCCATCATTTGTTGTTTGTATAATGGATTTTTTGATGATGGCTATTCTGACCAGTCAAGGTGATACTTCATTGTTATTGATTTGCATTTCTCTAATAATTAGAAATGTTGAGCATTTTTTCATGTGCTTTTTAGTCATCTGTATGTCTTCTTAAATGTCTATTTAGATTGTCTGCCCATTTTTTTCATTGGGCTATTTAGATCTCCTGCCCATGTTTTTTCCCATTGGGTTACTTTTTTATTTTTTATATAGAACTGCATGAGTTGTTTGTATATTTTGTAGATTAATCCCTTTTTGGTTGCTTCATTTGCAAATATTTGTTCCCATTCTGAGATCTGTCTTTTTATTTATGGTTTGCTGTGCAAAAGCTTTTAAGTATTTAATTTTGTCTTTATTTTCATTAAACATAAAATTTTATGTAGAGGATGGATCCAAACAATTTTGTTGTGAGTGATGTCAGAGAGTTTTCTGCTGATGTTTTCCTCTAAGAAGTTTATAGTAAAATCACCATGATCAAGGCCACTTATGATGACTGCACTGTACCACAACAGGCTCCTCTGAGCACTCATCAGAATCACAGGGAGGGCTCCTAGGACCACAGACTGCAGGCACCACCCCCACAGTTTCTCATTGGTAGGTCTGGAGCAGGGCTGAGAAATGTACATCTCTTAACAGGCTCCCAGGTGATGCTGATACAGCTGATCTGGGACCTCACTTTGAGACTGGGGCCTTTACCTGCACGCCTTGGTCTTCTCTTCCCGTTGCTCAGTTTTCACAGCTAGAGACATTAACTCACGCAGGTAGGTCCTGCCCCCGTGCAGGTAGCAAGGGATACAGCTTTTGCATTCGTTCAGAGTGACGTAACTGTACAACAGGTTTTATGAGGGTTGCAGAGCTGAGCCTTTGCTGAGTTTTCCAGCTCCTACACTTCATCCTTTCCTGGGACACGCTTATTTCTCTGGGACTAGGACACTTGGATTCCCTCACTCAGTGCTTTTCGGAGGCTGAACACAAACAGGTAAGTTCACTTCCCACATCTGGGAATCTGCCTGGTTGCCTTCTGGACATTTGTGCCCCTGTCACAAACACTTTGGTATTTTTGGTTTGCCTGCGCTGATTTCTTTCCATTGCTTGTGGTTAAGACTTTGCAGTTTGCCTTTTCAGTGCCAGTGAGTCTAGCATCCAAGGTCTGGCTTCAAATACCCTAGGTTGCCTCCTTCTCTGCTTTTCAAACACAAGTTACTTATTCAGTTGAACAGCATTTTTCTATTTTTTATGACCGCTGCCCATTCTTTCCCTCTCTTACTTTCTAAACATGTCTTCAGACCTGATCAACCCCAGTTCCATCTCCCTCATGCTGTGACACTCGGTTCTGGCTTGGTGTTTGTCCTCTATGAATATTTTGTTTACCAAGCTTCCAAGATCATGTCACTTGGCTGGGAGCTTCTAAGGCCACCGACATGTATGACTTAGATCCAAGTACGTCAACTATATATATTTTCCTGTTTAAACCTGTGTCAGTAGGTCTATGGGCTTGCTTTGCAAAGTGCTGCCTGAGGACCTGGGACTTGAAGTATGTTGGGGGCGCTGGTTAGAAATGCAGAACCTCAGGCCCCATCTCAGATGGATGGAGTTAGAATCCACATTGTAACATGAGCCCAGCTGATTCTCATGCACGTTATAAAGAACTGATGTGTGGTGTAGCTCCTATAGGAGGACCTGCTCCCAGCTGAGACTAATTGTGACTTCTCACCTTACCAATCTTGACTGCCCCTACTCCTTGATCGCCACTATTTTAATTTTACAAAACTGTTGGATGAACTTCCCGCTGACAGAGTGAACTCTAACCAACAGCTCACCAGTCGGCAAGACCCAGAGTCTCTCTGTGGACATCTCACATCAGTTGTTTCTTGGAATATCTCTTGCACGACACCTTTTCAACTGTGTTAACACAACAGAGGAGAATTTCCTCATGCTTTTGGCTGTGATCTGATGTGGGCTTGGATGACAGGCAGCCTGAGGGTGCAGGTTGGATGAGAGCCACTCAAGTTCAATAATAAATTTGAGGCGCTCAGTGCACTGCTGGCTGACAGGAGGTGACTCCAAACAACTCTCTCAGCATTTATGATGGAGAAGGAGCTGCAGGTGCTTCAGGCTGGGTGAGCTGACTCCACCCCAGAGTGTCTGAGGTGGGTGGCCAGTAGTGCTGCTCTGGATGGTGACCAGTGAGTGTGCTTGCTGCCAGAAACCGTCCCTGAAGGGGCAGGGCTGGGCCAATGACTGAGTCCACAGGTCAGGGCCAACCACTGCAGAGAGGGGGCCAATAAGACACACACAGAGTGTCAGAGCCTCAGACTGCCTACACTCAAGATAGGGCTACAGCCCCCAAAGGAGGAGACAGCTCCATTGACCTAACCCAGTGGACAGGCTATTATTAACAAGCAGTGACATAGATAGAACATAGGGTCTAGGTTCCAAGCTGGGTTTGCATGACCTTGACTAGCTTTATCCCCAGAGGGTCATCCTAGATAAATGAAAATGCATGTCCAGGGTTCAACAGAGGACTCACACAGTAAGTGTTTAATTCAATGGTATTTCTACTATGTTTATCATATTCTTACCTGAGCCTGTGGACCTCAGGGGCTGCTCCAGGTTCCTGCTTTCTGACCCAATTGATTGGAGGGTTGGGTAGCTAATTCAGTACCTTAAACAGGGTCTGAGCAGAAGGAAGGATGAATACAGTCATGACTGTATACAGTCTCTGTAAGGGTGGCAGTGTAGACTTAAATGCAAGAGCAGCCCACCCTATGCACTTAGATCTCTAGGCAATCAGCGAGCTGGAGCCATAATGATAATGAGAGGGACGAAGGCCCAAAGTCAGACTTCAGTCTCATCCCTGCCCTTGCCCCTCCTGGAATTCTGGAAACTTCCCTCAGATTTTATAGGAACCAGATTGAAAGGGATTGTTGTTCTTTTTTTGAACTGAAATCGTACAACCCATACACTTTAAATCTGCAAATATACTGAAATGTTTGATTTTTTTAAAATAATCAATTCTTAGATGTCTAAAATCCTTTTAAGTATAGTAGATTTATATTGTTTCAGGTGTAAAGCAAAATGACTCAGTTATATACACATAACTCAGTTACGTACATACATACACATATATATTTGTATATTATTTTTCAGATTCTTTTCCCTTATAGGTTATGGCAAACTATTGAGTATAGTTCCCTATGCTACACTGTTGGTCCTGGTTGGTTATCTGTTTTATATACACTAGTATATTTATGTTAATCCCAGACTCCCAACTGATCCCTCCCACCCTTTTTCTCTTTGGTAACCATAAGTTTATTTTCTATGCCTTGGGTCTATTTCTGTTTTATAAATAAGAACATTTGCATATATTTTTAACTTCACATACAAGTGATACATTTGTCTTTCTCTTTCTGGCTTATGTCACTTAGTATGATAATCTCTAAATCCATCCATGTTGCTGCGAATGGCATTATTTCATTCTTTTTTATGGCTGAGTAATATTCCATTGTAAAGATGTACCACATCTTCTTTATCCACTCATCTGTCAATGAACATTTAGGTTGGTTCCATGCCCTGGCTATTAGTAATGCTGCAGTGAACAGTGAGATGCATGTATTATATTGAATTTTATTAGAAGATATTCCAGTTCTTTAACAGTCCATGTTTTAAGCTAATTGCACTAAAACAACACTTGAATGTTACTTCTAAGTGAACTTCCTTTTCTCCCAGTGTTGTGTATTGAGTTCTCTGACTTGCCTATGGATTTGCCAGTAGACCCAGCAGAGAACTGGGAACAACTCACTGAGGAATTCATGTCATAAACATATTTGTACTTGTTCTCAATACTTTATAATGTGATAAAGTACTTGTATACTGCTAATGGTTTAGTCTGGTTTAGTCCCTAAGTTATGTCCGACTCTTGTGACCCCATGAACTGTAGCCTGCTGGGCCCCTCAGTTCTTGGGATTTCCCAGGCAAGAATACTGGGGTGGGTTGACATTTCCTTTTCCAGGGGATCTTCCCAACCCAGGGATTGAACCCACATCTCCTGCATTGGCAGGGGGGTTCTTTACCACTGAGCCACCTGGGAAGCCCTGCTAATGGCTTAGTCAATCTTTATTGTTTTTTGGAAACACCTCCATGTATCTATAGCTTTCACAAGTGAAATTTTTTTTTTTTAACAGACTCACATCACTGTGAGTTATAAAATCAGTTTTATAGCAAATATATAAATGTTATTATTTATTATAAACATATAATAAATATATATGTGAGATGCTTGAAATCATATTTTGTTCAAAATAACCTTTCCCATTTGGTTTTAGTTCTTACAACTTTTTTCTATTAGTATTAAAAGGACATAATCCTCAGTCTACCCACACCCACTTCCTGCTATTAGTATGGTATATTTGCAATTATTGTCTGCTATTGATACATTGGGCTTCCCAGGTGGCTCAGTGGTAAAGAATCTGCTTGCTAATACAGAAGACGCAGGTTTGATCCCTGGGTTGGGAAGAGTCCCTAGAGGAGGAAATGGCAACCCATTCCAGAATTCTTGCCTGGGAAATCCCATGGACAGAGGAGCCTGGAGGGTTACAGTCCATGGGGTTGCAAAGAGTTGGACATTACTGAGCACCAGCACCATCTATAATTAACTATAATCCATATTTCATTCCAAATTTCTTAGTTTTTACGAACTCTCTCTCTTGGTGTTCCAGGATCCCATCCTGGACACCACATTACTTTTTGTTGTCATTTCTTCTGAGGCTCCGCTTGGCTCTGACAGTTTCTCAGACTTGCCTTGTTTTTGATGACCTTCACAGTTTTGAAGATTACTAGTCAGTATTCTGTAGAATGTCCTTCAGTTGGGATTTGTCTGATTATTTCTCATGATTAGACTGGGGTTATAAGCTTTTGTGAGAAAGATCCCAGAGATAAAGTGCCCTTCTCATCACATCATATCAAGGGTATATATTATCAGAGTGACTTATCACCACTGATGTTAACCTTGATCATTAGTGTTTGTCAGGCTTCTCAGCTGTAAAGTTGCTTTCTTTTTTCCCTTCCCATGCTGTCCACTTTGAAGGAAAGTCTCTATGAATGGTTCTTCCTAAAGGCCTAGCTCCACTTCTTGACATGAGTGGACCCACATGAAGTATCTGGAACATCACAGGGGAGATTTGTCTCTTTTCCATCATCTATTTATCTATTCAACCATTTGTTTATGTCCATGTGGCCTGTTGGGTATAAATCTGACACTGTGTTTTGCAGTCCAGTGCTGCTTTGTTTATTTACTTGCTTAAATTGTCCCAGCTTTGGGCTTTGAGAGATTTAACTTTTGGTTTCTCTATGCCTTTGATAAACCTGATTGGCCTCCTCCTAAGCATAAAACAAAAATACAATCTAGCAGTGGGTTTTGAGACCTTTGAAACTCCAAATTTTCTAAAAGTCTGATTTCTAGAATCTTACTTTCCTAAGGAAGTGATTGGTAGAGGAAAGGAACCAGTTTGATTTCGTACCGTATGCCAGTTGTTTGGTCTTGAGTAAATAATTTAACCTCTGTGAGCCTCAGTTTCCTTATTGCTAAGGCAAGAATACTTTTAGTTTGAATCACATGAAACTGCCACTATTATACAACTTTTGACCTACAGAGCAATGCATGTATATGACTCAATCTTA
This sequence comes from Bison bison bison, assembly GCF_000754665.1. Classification (NCBI taxonomy): domain Eukaryota; kingdom Metazoa; phylum Chordata; class Mammalia; order Artiodactyla; family Bovidae; genus Bison; species Bison bison. Next base: position 1,242,400 of record NW_011494622.1, read on the forward strand.
GTTGTATATAACTTATGAGACTTGTATAAGGATGGTGTGAAATCACACGTGCAGCGTCCTTTCTGTACAAATGCTGACCCTCTTTACCTTGTCCCTCTTCTATCCCTTAGACAAAGCTGACTTGGCTGTTGGCCATTGACATAAAGAACCTTTACTGAAAATAAATGGCAGCTGGCTATCCCAGGTCAGGGAAGAGAATACTAGGGAATCTAAAATGCTAAACCCTCCCTCTTCTCCCAAATCTTTTAATCAGATGAAGGACAGGTTTTAATAATAAATTCTTTGGGATTAAATCTTGTTTTTAACTCTCTTCCGAATCCAGGTATTTCAAAAAATGATGGCTCACAAACTAGTATTTTAATAGATAATGAAAACAACTCGAGGCTTGTTTCCTTGGTACATTGAAATTCCTCCTTTTTGACTCTAAAACAGGCCACTGAAATGATTATATTCATCTCAATATAATGAAATACATTAGATGAAGTGACCCCAACCCATTATACTGAATGGAGGTTCTTTAAACGCAGCAAAGCACCTGGTTGCCCAACTCAAGTGGAACAAGTGAGATTACTTCCCAGCTTCACATTAGATGTGTGTTGCCAGCATTTGGAAGTTTATTTTGTGGCACTGACCAAAAATGACTTACATTCTTTATGAGATCCTACAAGAGAAGATTTTTTATATTTTCCATACATTGATAGCAGGAAACTTTGGGTCTCAAATTATACTGTCTTTCCCTTTGAGGCACATTAAGGTTTTGAAGAAAAATCATAGTTTACATGATTTATTTTATGACATAAATGAGAGTAATTGACCATAATGGGAAAGAGACTTATCTATGTATCATGTATCTATGATGAATATTTATTCCTAATTATAGACTAGGCTAGATTTTGCAAAAGGAAAAAATGATGGTCTGGATGCCAAAAAACAAAATCGAGATCTGATGACGATGTGTGTGCCCAGTCATCAAAACATTTTATTCCTATTTTATTCCGACCACTTTGTGTTGACCTTCCAAATAGTTTAGTTCCAAAGAGATGTGAAATAAATGAGAATATTATTTTAATATAAGAAGAATTTGCTTATGAAAGTTCACATCCTCATTGCTAGAGATTATACTATTAACTAAAAATGAAAAATAATTTGGAGTGGGTGGGGAATGGTGAAAAGTAGTCATTGAACTGTCACAGCCAACTTGCACCCAGCTGCCCCACAAAAGAGGCAGCTCCCTTTGTGACTTTGGGTGTGAGATAAAAAGGCATTGAAAATCTTCCCTCCCCCCTGAAATTACACTGAAATTTTACTCTTAGAGAATCACTATTTAAGATGAGAGTATCATGTTTGTGAGTCCCTGTTAAACTGCAGTTACACCTTGAGTGTTAAGTGTTGAGCTACAGTCACTTCTACTGTTGTCAGCCAAGGTGTTAATCACAGCAGGTTTATTTATTTTTTTTTTCATGTCCTATAGAAAAAGCAGGTCCACTTCACCCCTCTTCTCCCTTTGGCCATCACTCTGTGTCTTTTGTTCACATGCCATGCATTGTCTCCAAGTTCTCAGCTCCCATTAACATTTTAAATCTTTGTTCTTTAGCTTTTGCCAAAGGCTATTTTTGCCATCAGAATGGCACCCTTTCTATTGTCTCACCCTTAGCATAGTTTTAGTTCACATGCTGCTTAAAACCTTTTCACCTCTTGTTTTATCTTGAAATTCTTTCCTCTCTCAGTGGTAAAATTAATCTCTGCCTGTCTCCCCTCTCTGTTTTCTCCCACTCTCTCTCTCTCTCATCCTCTTCATGACTGATTTGTTCTCAGTTTCTGTGATGATTCATTTTATGCGTTACCTTAATGAGGCCACAGTTCACAGATACTTGGTCAGACAGTATTCGAGATGTTTCTGTGAAGGTTTTTCTAGATGAAACTAAAATTTAAATCAGTAGACTTTGAATAAAACATCACACTCTATAATGTGGATGGGCCATGTCCAATCAGTTGAAGGCTTTCATAAAGGAAGACTGACCTCTTGTGAGGATGGAATTCTGCCTGCAAACTGCCTTTGGCCACCAAGTGAAAATGTCCCCTGGGTTTCTATGCTGCTGGCCTACTCTGTGGGTGTTTGGACTTGCCAGCTTCCATAATATTAATAACATAAGCCAAATCTATAAAATAAACTGTGAAAGACATATATAGATAACTGGGCAGAGAGATAGAAATATGCATTCATTTGTGTATATGCATAATACAAAAGCATACCCATATACATCATATTGTTTCCCTTTCTCCGAAAAGTTCTAATACAGCTTCACTTACCAAATTCCTTCTTTGCATCTCATAAATAATTGGGCCTCTTAAGGCTTGGTATAGCTTTCTGATCCTCTCACTCTGCATAAGTGAGTTGTCAGAATCTCGCTCTTTTCTAAGCACAGGTGTTTAGTCCATAACTCTGTTTGGAACCTCAGATTTCAAATTCAATTTTCCAACCTCCTGTCAGCACCATGTCCCTGTCCCACAGGAAGTTTGAAGTCACCGTGTACAAGTGCGGACGCATCTTTCCCTCCTCAGCTTGCACTTTATCATAAAAACTTAGGTTATTAACAAAGTAATTAGCAATGGAAGCCAAAAACTCTGAGTTAACCAGTTCCTTTGAGCATTTTACCTTTCACACGGTCTCAGATCAGCACCCATACCATCTTGTCCCCCCAACACAGCAGACAGTTATCCAGCTATTTGTATGTCTGTGCTATGTCGCTCAGTCATGTCCCACTCTTTGTGACCCCATTGAATGGAGTCCGACAGGCTCCTCTGTCCATGGGATTTCCCAGCCAAGAATACTGGAGTGGATTTCCTTTCCAGGCGATCTTCCCAACCCAGGGATCAAACCCACGTCTCTTACATCTCCTGCACTGGCAGGCAGATTCTTGACCACTGCGCCACCTGGGAAGCCCCATTAAGTTTCACAGATATGCCTTAAAATGTATTATCTCTTCTCAATTTTCATGTCAGGGCCTTTTTCAGGCTCTTATTACATGTGAGTTAAATCAAAATACAGTCAGAATCCTGTCTTCCCATAAGATCTCCTGATTTTACCCTCTGTACACTTAAAAATTCAGTTATTTATAAATTCCTGAAGTTGCATATTTTTATACTACTGTGACTTATACATAACCTTCACTGCTCCTTGAATTCCTTTCTCCTCTATTTAGAAAATACCCCTGGAGCTTTAAGACACAGCCTAAACAGCATTTCTTTCATTAAACATGATAGATCCACATTTCCAATTCTTGAATTGATCAGCCTATACTAATGCTGGGCTTCCCTGGTGGCTCAGATAGTAAAGAATCCACCACCTGCAATGCAGGAGACCTGGGTCCGATCCCTGGGTTGGGAAAATCCCCTAGAGGAGGGCATGGAAACCCCAGTCCAGTATTTTTGCCTGCAGAATCCTCATGGACAAAGGAGTCTGGTGGGCTACAGCCCACGGGGTCACAAAGTTTCGGACACGATGAGTTACTAAACATACCTACTTAATGCTATTACCACATTTCTTGGCCTACAGCTAATGCTACTATGATTTCTTCTTATTTAAAATGTTGTTTGTCTGTCAGCATCTCTATTACCTCATGAGATTTTTAAGAATAGAAATTGGGTTTTATTCATCGTTGCATCCCCATATTTAGCAGACATCAGTGGAAGGAATCTGTGAGGATTTGAGTACTTGTGAGAATGAGGGAGAAAAACTAAACCTGGATGTGAAAAATGTAACCTTATCGTTAGTAAACAGAATTGAAACTATTACCATATATTTTATAAATAGCATTCATAATGATGTTATAATAGAAAGGGAACAAACAAAATCCTTAAAAAGATGAAAAATTTTAAATAGCTTCTTGAATTTTTAGATTATAAACTAGAAAATCAAGATTACAGTTAGGTTTTTTTATAAAATAGTCTGAATGACAAAAGCAAGATATAATCCAGTATATCCTGTATGAGCTGAGAAGACACGTGAGCTTATATGTAAACATGTGTGTGCATGTGTATAAACAGCAGTAAGTACCCATCTAAAAACCACAGATTCAGTTGTCCAAGGAAGCAACATAAGATTTTTTTCTCCATGTAACTATATACTGAGCTTCTCTTACGGTATAATTTAGCATAAACAAAGCCAGTTCAGAGGGTTTTTAGTAAATTCAAGGTCATTCCCTCCAGCCTCTCTCTCCCCTTTCACCCCAGGATTGCATGTAAGTGTTGGTGGTGTGTTACATTATCATTGTGTTCTTTAATGACATCACGGTCATTAGAGTGAACACGATACTTGCCTTTTTGAACTGCCTTGTGTATATTGATTTATTTATCCTTACAAATGCCCAAAACAGGAAGTGCGATCATTGACATTTTAGAGGTGAGAAAAGAGGCACAGGAAGTTAAGCAGTTTCCTAACCCTGGAGCAGCTAGCATGGGATGAAGCAGGGGTTACACCCTGTCACTTCTGCTCCAGTGTCAGGGTTCTTCCTCGCCCATCATACTGTGTGGAGTCAAGGCAGCCAAAGGGCTTTCTCGTCTCTCTCTGGACCCACGCTGACACTCCATCGCAGTTGCTCCGTGTTCATTTTGACCTTGGCTGCATATCCTTTGTTCCAATAGAGGATTCTTGTCTCATTTTTAGTCTTAAAAGTTATCTGAACTCAAACTTCTAACAGTATTCCTATTTTCATTCTGGTCCCCCCCATTCGTCCTCTATGGTCACTCAAGAACTTGGGCAGATGCTCATATTCTCTGTAGCTGTATATAAGAAATGATTTGGCTCACACTCTCTGTAGCTTTGTTGCCTCCGGGAAGTCCTCTTCGATATTCACCGGTCCCACCAGCTTCCACCTCTGACTTCTAACACCTCAATACAGCTTCAGCTTTCTGCTGCTGAAGCTGTGCATGGGTGAGAAGATGTCTTCAATTCCAAAAGCAGCAAACTTACAGAAGTTCTCCAGTGCAGCAAAATCTTTCAGAGATAGTCTTTCACTTTGGTACCTGCTTGCTTCACTCCTGTCCTAAGCTTCTTGGGTTTTCTCTGCATATCTTGAGATTAGAAGTCTGCCAAGGTTTGGGGCAGATTTATAGTCAGATTTTGGGTTCTTACTCTTTTCCTTTCACTTACCCTTTAAATTTCAAGTTTCTCTGCCATGACTACAATCTCCTTGCCATCTTTCATCAAGCCATCAAGTGAGTAAAGCTACGTTTTCCTGCTGCTGTAGATTTCAGGGAATGTGCTTGGTTAAAAAAGTGAGAAACTCACAACCCTCTCCCTGCCCACAGCAGCTTTTCAAGAGCATCCTCTTCAATGGCTTCTGTCTGGTTTTGATGCTTTTCTACTATTTCTCCTGCTCTGCACTCTCTTTGCCACTCTATGTCAAGAGAGTAGGCTGTGGTTTTCTACTCCATGATCCTGGGAATTGGGATGTGTGATTGGGTGCAAAAGCAATAAACTTCCTCCTCTAGTGGCAGTTTTTCAAGAATCCATTCACTTCTGTATGCTTCCCAGGGCCTTTAAATACTCCTTAAAACTTTCTTCAAATTTCATCATTATCTGAAAGGGCTTGCATGACCACTCCACTCTGCTACCGTTACTGAAAGTCCCCCAATGGATTTTTAACATTGACTAAAAAGTACACTCCACAAAAAAATATAACAGATATGAATCACAATGCTTTTGAAGTGAGGATGTGTGAAAGCTTATCTTCAGGTTGGCTCTCACTCATGAGGCCAAATGCCCTGAAATGCAACCTGAGTATGTCTTTATTTTCCAACTAAATTTGCCTTATAGTGAGGTGCATGTAGATTCCAGTTTTGCCAGGACAGTCTCCATTTATGCCCATTATTCTGGTGTAATTATCAGTTAAACTCACTTTAAAGACTATCTCTAAATACAATTACATTCTGAGGTATTGGGGGGCTAAGCTTTTATTATTTGAATTTGAGGTTTATATAATTTAGCCCATCATGATCATTGATAACAGTGTGTGAGAATCATAACAGATAATATCAGAGTAGCAATGTCGATAGAGCAGTCAGTAAAAAATAGCATTTGATTTAATTCCCCCTTATTGAGTGCCATACACAAACCAGAAGTGCTTACTAGGCTGCCTTAACATAAAGCCTTCCCTGCATTTGTCAAAATGATGATGGCGAACAGATAGCCTTCCTGTCCCATAATCCCACTATATGTTTATTGTGGACTCAACTTCACCTTTTTTTTTTTTAATAAAGACATTTTTTTAAATACATGCTTAATGAAATGTTTTTAATTTTATTTACCTTATTGTTTTTGGCTGTTGCTTCTCATGGACTTTCTCCAGTTGTGGCAAGTGGGGGCTACTCTCTAGTTTCACTGTGTGGGCTTCTCATTGCAGTAATTTTCTTGCTGCAGAGCATGGGCTCTAGGCACGTGGGCTTCAGTAATTGTGGCTCCCGGTCTTTAGTAGTTGCAGTGCGCAGGCTCAGGAGTTGCCATGCATGAGCTTCGTTGCCCCGTGGCATGTGGAATCTCTCTGAACCAGGGATCAAACCTGTGTCCCTTGCATTGGCAGGTGGATTCTTTACCACCGGACCTCCAGGGAAATCCCAGCTTCCACTTTAGTGACGCCAGTGTTTACCCAAAGTGTAGTCTACAGATGAAGACCATCAGAACAGCTTGGAGGGTTTATTAAAAATGTAGAGTTCACACCAGAGTTAAAAATTTTGGCAGGCAGGAATCTTCATCTGCAAAAGATTCTTAAGGCACACTACAATCTGAATATAATTGAATCCATCAAAATGTCTGTGGATGACTCTTGCACTGAACTTGAGAAAAGGACAGTAAATGACTTCAGGCAAAGTGGATGAGTCACTAAGCTCTTCTGCTAGAGGATCAGTGAGCAGAGACTTGTTATAAGACCAATCAGGTTGTGTTGCTCAAGGTACAGAAGACATTTAACATTAAATTTACTCACTAAGGAGAGAGCTGGGGTTAGAGCCCAAGGGAAACAGTATTATTCTAACAAGTTGCATGAAATTTGAAGGAGTTTCACCTTACAAGGCAGAATGTACAAGGCAAAAATATCTGGATAAACATTTAAAGGCAGATTTTCTGAAACACTGTTTCTTTAGAACTTGAAAAATGATATACATTTTTTCACTTACACATCTTGACTTTGAATAAATATTTTTAAGCCTATGTGAATAGGCTAGAGAAATCAAATTACTGTCCTGTAATATCAGAGAAGGCAATAGCACCCCACTCCAGTACGCTTGCCTGGAAAATCCCATGGACGGAGGAGCCTGGTGGGCTGCAGTCCATGGGATGGCAAAAAGTCGGACACAACTGAGTAACTTCACTTTCACTTTTCACTTTCATGGGAAGGAAATGGCAACCCACTCCAGTGTTCTTGCCTGGAGAATCCCAGGGATGGGGAGCCTGGTGGCCTGCCATCTATGGGGTCATACAGAGTCGGAGATGACTGAAGTGACTTAGCAGCAGCAGCAGGAGTCCTGTAATATAACAAAAATGCAATGATAACGCCTGCTTAATGGCTGACTTTAAAACGTTAGCGTTTTTTCTTTAGCGAAATTGACCTTGTCGCAAAGCGTGTCATAATATTCTCTTTATGCTAGGATGAAATATTACCGCAAGATTATTAACATTTATGTGGAAAGGTAAATGTTCTAAGGCCACTGACTCTACGATGCATGCATGAAAGTGTGGTTTGATGTCTATTATGGAGATTCAATAATTATTACTGGATTAGATCAATAAATTTGGAAAGATGGGAAAGGATTACAGAATGAGAACACTTAATGTTTTAAAAAAATTGATCTAATGCCTTCTTAGGCTTATTCATCCATGACAACCAAATTTGGCCCAGAGTTCCACATGCACGGCTCTCATTGACATCCACAGAATTTGTGCATGAGTTACTGAGGTTAGAATTAAACCCTAAGGAAATAACTAAAGATTTTTGGTGAGATATACTTGTGTGATTAAATAAAATCATTTTTATGGGCTTTGTTTTCTTGTTTTCAGACTGTTTCTTATGAAGATAAATAGCCTGAGCACATTGAGGTTAATATTGCTTTTAAGCTATTTATCTCCATTTGGGAACTAAATGCAAAGAAAAATGAATGTTTTACCTCTCAGAAGCTTTCTCCACTTAAATGTTTCCACTAAACCCAGAGTCCCGAAAACTTTATCAGTTTCCCAGGAACAGATATTAATCACCTCCAAATATTCTGGAGAACAGTGGGAAAACTGAAGAGTATTAACTATTCAACTATTTGTTTCTTTCTTCTACTGCTATGACAGTCATAACATCTACTTCCCTCTGTTGAAACAAGGGACATACAATTTGATTTAAAAAATGTTGATGTAATATGCTCCCCTACAAAAGTACAAAGATGTTAGTCTTAAAAATACAGCCTTATATGAAATTTTAGTATTTTAAAAAGTACATATATATCAAGGTAAAGTAACTGTCAATTTATTTTTTATGAAAGCTCTGAAGGCCTTAGTTTGTAGGAAAAGGGCTATTTGGAACTAAACTGTATAGGCTGGTCATAGGTTAACGTGTTGTATCTTTGTATTTCTAATCCCAGCTTATCCTTAAAATTGTGTCAATTAATTTCAGATGAAGAAATTGAAATATGATGAATTTGACAAATGAGGTTGACAACTGCATCAGTTAAAATGAGGATTCACATTTCTGTAACCTTCTATGTATAATATACAAGGAAACTTTAAATATATGAAAATTTGATTCCGAGACACAATTCTCAAAATTGCATGTGGATTTGGAATTCAAAATGAATTTTAGGGAAGCAAGTATAAATAAATGTGACTAGTTTTCATTCTCTGTAGGACCATGAAATTATCTTCTCAGAAGAGTTACAAAGAAAAATCAGTAATACATTATAGACTAATATAAATTGTTATAAAAACAATAAAGAGCTCAATTATAGACAAAGATAGATGAGAAAAGTTGAAGTGGTGGCATGGTTTACTTTTTACTATATTCTGTATCCCATATGAAAAGTTCGTAAAAACTGACAGAGTTCTGAATCAAAAACATATATTTTCAAGTACAAAAATATTAATACAGTTAGTAAAATTTGTATTCCTAATAATAAAATACATTTTAAAGATCTGATTTGGCATTTCTAATTTATAGGATGCTGCTGCTGCTGCTAAGTCACTTCAGTCATGTCCGACTCTGTGTGACCCCATAGATGGCAGCCCACCAGGCTCCCCTGTCCCTGGGATTCTCCAGGCAAGAACACTGGAGTGGGTTGCCATTTCCTTCTCCAATGCATGAAGGTGAAAAGTGAAAGTGAAGTCGCTCAGTCATGTCGGACCCTCAGCGACACCTCCATCCATGGGATTTTCCAGGCAGGAGTACTGGAGTGGGGTGCCATTGCCTTCTCTGAATTTATAGGATTAATAAATTCTAAAAATAAAAAAAAATGTACATAGTGAAGGTTGAGATCAAATGATATACTCATTTCCATTGACTTTATTTTTATCACTCATTTAGTTCATTTAATATTATTTTATTATTGGCTATTTAGTTCAGTTGTTTAGAAACCAATTCTTGAAATAACATGAGTTTAAGTTAGATAGATCCTTATTCCTTTTACATAAGTCCTAAAACAGGGATTCAAAGGAAGGTGTGGCAACTCCATGGCTATTAGGGATCTAGGCTCCTTCTAGATTTTGTTTCATTAGCCTAATGCTTGGTTCTATCCTAAATGTTAACTCCTGTTTCTAAAAAGGCTGCTGAGCTCTAGCTATCACCTCTACATTCAGGCATCAGAAACAATGATTTTAGGAAAGACAAAAGGGCAATCTGCCAGCTAAGTCATCATCCTTTAAGCAGATTCCCCAGAAATCCTGTGTAATACTCACTGGCCAGGATTTAATTTCACTTTATCTACACATAGCTTGCTTGGGAAATTAAGAGAGCTTGTCTTCAAGGTGGGTTCATGTCACACTAGCCAAAATCCAAATTGTGATCCTTAAAATAGGGGAGAATAGATAGTTGATGGTAAATACCAATCAACCACAAATATTTTCAAAGTATTATTTGTTAAATAGTTTAACAAATAGTTGTTATTTTTCAGTCACTAAGATGTGTCCGGCTCTTTGTGACCTCAGGGACTGCAGCACACTAGACTTCCCTGTCCTTTGCTATCTCCTGGAGTTTGCTGACATTTGTCCATTGAGTCAGTCCATCATCCTTTGCTTCCCTCTTCTCCTTCTGCCTTCAATCTTTCCCAGCATCACTTTTTTTCAGTGAGTCAGCTCTTCACCTCAGGTGGCCAAACTATTGGAGTTTCAGCTTTGGCATCAATACTGAGCTTATTTTAGTTGTGCCAAGCAATGGATTATTTTGTGGTGTCCATGAATAAAAAGGCATTATCCTTAGCCTCAAATAATTTGGTCACTAGATGGGAGAGAGAGATACTTAAACAATCATGGTTTATAGTGGCAGTGCAAAATTATTTATCAATAGCTACTAAAATATTTACATATTTTGACCTATTCTCTTCTAAGGATGACTTATAAGGAACTAATTCAAAAGAAAAAATGTGTAAGCAGCTTTATTGCCACTCTGTTTATGATAATAAAATATTGCCTATAAGTTAGACAAATTCCAAGTTAATTTTGGCAAATCTAAGTATTTTTTTTTTTAGATCTAAGTATTTTTTGAGGTGGTGTAGTATTTAACATCTTTGTAGCATATCCGCAGATTAGAAAAATATTTTCAGGAATATATGGCAGACATAAAGGCTAATATATGATTGTTTTCTCCTTAACTGCGAAAGAAGATATTCTTTGTACATTATTTATTTTTGTATTAGTTTTGGCTGTGCTGGGTCTTGGCTGCTATATGGGCTTTCCTGTAGTCACACTGAGCAGGAAACTACTCTCTAGTTGCAGTGGCTTTTCTTGTTGCGCAACACGGGCTCTAAGGCATGTGGGCTTTAGTAGTTTCAGTGGGTGGGCTCATAGCTGGGCTCCCTGGCCCTAGAGATGGGCTCAGCGGTTGTGGCCCACGGGCTTCATTGCTCCACGGCATGTGGGATCTCCCAGGATCAGGCATGGAACCTGTGTCTCCTGCATTGACAGGCGTATTCTTTACTGCTGAGCCAGCAGAGAAGCCCTGTCTGCATATTTTTATATCAGTATCCAAAAATTGTGACTATATGATTAAGAACTGGAAAACATGAAGGAAAGGGAAGGCAGTTAACTCTGTTGCAGTGGAAGTGCTTTGGGTGAGTGCTTTATTTTGCTTGCACTTCTCTTGAGTGAGTGAGTGAGTGAATTCACTCAGTCCTGTCCGACTTTTTGCGACCCCATGGACTGTAGCCTACCAGTCTCCTCCATCCATGGGATTTTCCAGGCAAGAATACTGGAGTGGGTTGCCATTTCCTTCTCCAGAAGATCTTCCCGATCCAGGGATTGAACCCAGGTCTCCCGCACTTCTCTTATACCTGGTCTAATATTGATTTGTGTTTTGTAACTCACCATGAGAATGTCTAAAAATTGAAGTTGAATGCAAACATGGGAATGCCATCTCCTAGTGGAGAAGGAAATGGCAACCCACTCCAGTATTCATGTCTGGAAAATCCCATGGACCGAGGAGCCTGGTAGGCTACAATCCATGGGGTCGCAAACAGTCGGACATGACTGAGCGACTTCTGTGTGTGTGTGAGACTCTCTTCAGTGTCTCTGTCTCTCCCTCTTTTTCCTTCCTCATTTTTATATAGTTTGTTACGCTTGTGTTTGATTTCATATCTTGAGAACCAGAGAATCCTCCCGCTTGAGATTTCTACGTTTTCATTTCAGATACAGTCCATGCACCTCACTAATAATTGTCTCTGTATCAATATGAAGTAATCTTGTTTACCTCAGCCCTGCCTTCCTGTTGGGGACCCCATTGCCCTGCCCACTTGGCAGAGTCTTTTTCATCCTTGAAGGCCAGTGTGACTTTGGCTTTCATATACTCATTGCTCTCTCTTTATCCTCAAGCAGAGGGCATTTCTCCTACTTTGACATGGTTCTATCTTTTCCTCTCTTATAGCTCTTGGTTTAGTTTAGTTGCTAAGTCATGTCCATCTCTTTTGTGACCCCAGGCACTGTAGACCACAGACTCCACTGTCCATGGTATTTCCCAGGCAAGAATACTGGGTTGGCTTGCCACTTCCTCCTCTAAGGGATTTTCCCTACCCAGGGATCGAACCCACATCTCCTGCTTTGACAGGCAGATTCTTTACCATTGAGCCACAAGGGAAGAGACCTTATAGCTCTTACCATAATATTTCAATTGTTAATTGCCAGTTGGTAACTCACTGAGAGCAGAAACCTAATTTTCTTCCTTTCGTGCCCCCAGGCTTAGCAGACACAGGTATTAAGAGCTCAGCACCTGTTTACGAAGCTGTTTATGAACTTCCTTTGATCTAAAGTGATCACAGTTTTCCAGTTACTTCACACACAAAAGAAAACTGCTTATAGCTTGGGAGACTGAAAAAAGCCAAGTACTTGGAGGGTAAAAACTAATTATTATTTTCTTTTTTTTCCCCTAAAAAATATCATCTCGTATTTTCACATATTAATAAACAACAAATTTGTGTTCAACATTAGTTGAAGACATGATTAAAGGAATTTACTTAATAAAAGTCAGTGATACCTAGGTTGTTCATTATCTGTAGTCTTAATATTTTTAGACTTTTATATGTGGAAATATATACACAATATATATACTTTGGGTGAGAGATCTAAAAGCATCTTAGGCCTTTTTTTCTTTTTTAGGTGATTAATGTGCACATATTGCTTTTAAATTATATCATATTGAACAAATTTTTTTTCTTTGAAGACTTTTATTTTGTATTGCTATATTGCCAGTTAACATTGTTGTGATAGTTTCAGATGGACAATGAAGGGACTCATGTATACATGTATCCATTCTCCCCCAAACTCCCCTTCCATCCAGGGTGTCACATAACACTAAGCAGAGTTTTATGTGCTGTACAGTAGGTTTTTGTTGGTTATCCATTTTAAATGTAGTGGTGTTTTAAATATGTTCCTATCCACGAGCTGAGCTTCTCAGATGGCTTACCAGTAAAGAAACCACCTTCAGTGTGGGAGACATGAGCTTGATCCCTGGGTGGAGAAGATCCCCTTGGGGAGGAAATGGCCCTGCTCCATTATCCTTGCCTGGGAGATTCCATCCATAGATGAACCTATCAGGCTATAATCCATGGGATCACAAAGAGTCGAACATGACTTTTGTAGCATAGATTATGCTTTATGGCATAGGTTATGCATACAAGCATAGGTTATGCTTTTATAGCATAGGTTATACTTTAAAAGAAATCAAAAGACGCTTGCTCCTTGGAAGAAAAGCTATGACCAACCTAGACATCATATTTTGCTGACAAAGGTCTGTCTATTCAAAGCTATGGTTTTTCCAGTAGTCATGTATGGATGTGAGAGTTGGACTATAAAGAAAGCTGAGCACCGAAGAATTGATGCCTTTGAACTATGGTGATGGAGAAGACTCTTGAGAGTCCCTTGGACTGCAAAGAGTTCCAACCAGTCAATCCTAAGGGAAATCAGTCCTGAATATTCATAGAAAGGACGGATGCTGAAGCTGAAACTCCAATACTTTGAACAGCTGATGCAAAGAGCTGACTCATTGGAAAAGACCCTGATGCTGGGAAAGATTGAAGGTGAGAGAAGGGGACAACAGAGGATGAGATGGTTGGATGGCATCACCAACCTGATGGACATGAGTTTGAGTAAACTCTGGTAGTTGGTGATGAAGGGTAAACCTGGCGTGCTGCAGTCCATGGAGTCACAAAAAGAGTCGGACATGATTGAGTGACTGAATTGAACTGATGCTTTAAATAGCAATTTAGACATTATAACTATGGAGCTATATATTCTAAATATCTCATAAACACATTTCCAAGGAATGTTTGGTAAAAAAGCAATGAAAAATAAAAGCTTTAAGAGGTTAGTCAATAGCTATGTGTTCCTAAACTTATATCCTCTTTCTTAACATAACTTTATAATCTTTTGGTGAAAAACATAAAGTTTATTGTTCATTATACAAACTATTTGTTCTTTAAACATTTAATGTTTACATCAGCTTAACAGATTGAGAGGATCAATCTGTTTACTAGCAATTAAGGCTCTTTCAAGTTTACAGTTGGCTCCTCACTTATTGGCCCCTCAAAATACTCAAAATTGATGCAGTAAGAACATAAGAGAATAGTGTTCTTCCCAGAGAAATTAGTTGCAGACCAGAACAACCAGAAAGTTAGTAGCAAGTTGGCCTGATTCTTGCCTTAACTTTTATTCCATAATTTCAGATAAGAAATTGCCTTTTCAGAGAAGTTTCCCATCTGTGCTTAGAAGAACAATGAGGGATGATGATAAAAATTTCCAGATGCCTCGGTATTGTTAAAGATATTAGGCCTTTCCTATTTAACTGAGGCAGAAAGCAATTTTCTGAGATGCTTTAATTCACTTGGTTATTTACATTCACTTGGGCCATTGGGATTGCCTTGCATTGTTGTCAAAGTTCTAATCTTATTCAATATTCATGTCTTCAGAATTTGGGAGGAATAAATATATTCAGAGAAAACTTCCTTCCCATAGTGACCAGTGCATGCTCTCCTTAATAGGTTAATACAATCCAATCAGAGTGTCAGGAAAGCAGTTTAAACTTTATATTTTGTATTGAAAATAGAAACATTTTAAAGGTAGACACCATTCAGATGTTACTATGGCAAGGAAGTATTTGTGTGACAGCAGAAAGAACATTATCTTTACCTTTTGAGGCTGGTTCAAAATCATTTCCAAGTTATTACAAGGTTTATTTCTGTTTTCAGAGTTCTTTTTTTTAGCATTAGGCATGTTTATTACTTTTTTAAACTGTCACTATTCAGGAGCATTCTTATTATGAATTATGCAATATTTCACAATAAATTGTACTAACAGCCTGTGAGAAGCCGCAGTCGTCGTTCCTCCCAAATTCAGTGTCTCCTTGTCTCCTTGCTAGCATTCTGTCAGCCTCATTCCTTGTGTTGATAAAGTGAGAAACAAGGTTAGTTGTGGTAAATTGGCTTTATGCCATCGTTTTGGTTGGGGCTAGATTATAAGCAGCAGCAGATTATAAGCAGGTAGCACCTGTTTCTCACTTTTCTCAAAGAAATGAAAGTCTTGAATATAACCAAGGAAAATTTGCCTCAATTATAAATATTCCTTTGGAGGAATATACTAAGAAATCTGAAGGCAGACCTACTTACTGCATTTCAGAAAGGAAGAGTTCCAAAGAAATGCAAGCAGCCCTCAAATACTGAGGCACAGATCTGCGTATATTCTCCACAAAGTGCACAGAACTAATGGCTTTTAAATGCATCCCTTTCATCACTTCTGTGTTTCACTGCTTTGAATTATTTCACACTGTTTTCTACTCTGAAGAATTCTGTTTCCTCCCACATTTACTTTGCCATGATTTGGCTTCTTGGAAATCCTCCACTGGGAAGGTTGGTAACCCTACAGGGGAAGTGTTAGTTGTTGAGTCGTGTCCGACTATTTGCAGTCCCATAGACTGTAGCCTGCCTGGCTCTTCTGTCCATGGAATTCTCCAGGCAAGAATACTGGAGTGAGTTTCCATGCTCTTCTAAAGGGGATCTTCCCAATCTAGGGATTGAACTCAAGCCTCCTGCACTGCAGGTGGATTCTTTACCCTCTGAGTTACCAGGGAACAGGTCTCAAATCAAGAGTCTTCTTGAATTCCCTCTGCAATTACTAACATGATACTCTTAGTATTACAGAATTATGAATATAATTTTTTAAAGTCTTAAATTTCCATAACTTCTACCTTCTTGCAAGAAAACTTCTCAGTTATTTTCCTCAGTTGTAACAATATATAATAAACAGGAACCAATTAGAATTGTTTTCACTTTATGACTAAGAAGAAGAGGCGTGTGTGTGTATGTGTGTGTGAGAAATAAGTTTTCAAACTTCAAGTGACAAAGTATTCATAGATTTTAAGAAATAATCAAGGGGTGTGTTGGTAGACATATCTCAAAATTCCATTTCCTTTAATAAGCATTTTAATGACATTAATTAAAATTTCATGTGAATCTGGACCTCCCTTTGAGGTCCTCATCAGTATCTTCAGAGCCCTACACCTCTCACATGAAGTCAGGAGCCTGGGTTCCTACAACTACAGTCATTTTCTGATGGAAAAAATACCTGCCACCAAATCTACAAACTTCCTTGAACCTATTCTAGTCTTCTTCCCCTAGGTTTTTCATGCTAGAGAAAATGAATCACTGCAGCTTGAACTCTGAATGCCATTCCTTCTTCCTTCTTGCCTCCTAAGAAACCATAAGTGTGGCTCCCAGATCCTCTCTTTTGTGTCTTCAATGCTTCTTTCTCCCTTGGATTTGAATCCTTCCCATCAGCCTTCAGACATCCTGAAAACTAATTCTTAATCCAGAGCTGTGGATAAATATCTCACCTAACTTCCAGAGCAATACTGTGAACTAAGCAATGCAGATTTTATATATAACGAAAGTAAGATTTACAGTGTTTTGCCAAAGACTGCACACTTAGTAACAGTTGACAGTAGAACTCTGATCTTCCTACCCCTTCTCTAATATTATTTACAAATTATTTTTCTAGTGTTAGTAGTACTGTTCATCAAACACTATAATAGACTGCATCTCATGGAAGGTGAGGGGCTCTTCAGTGGCGCTGCTGCTGCTGCTAAGTCGCTTCAGTCGTGTCTGACTCTGTGCGACCCCATAGACGGCAGCCCACCAAGCTCCCCCGTCCCTGGGATTCTCCAGGCAAGAACACTGGAGTGGGTTGCCTTTTCCTTCTCCAATGCATGAAAGTGAAAGTGAAAGTGAAGTTGCTCAGTCGTGTCCGACTCTTAGCGACCCCATGGACTGGAGCCTACCAGGTTCCTCCATCCATGGGATTTTCCAGGCAAGAGTACTGGAGTGGGGTGCCATTCTAGTGGTTAAAAATCCACCTGCCAATGCAAGAGATGTAAGAAATGTTGAGGTCAACCTCTGGGTTGGGAAGATCCCCTGGAGAAGGAAATAGCAATCCACTCCAGTATTCTTTCTTGTCTGGGAAATTCCATGGACAGGGAACCCTGGTGGGCTACAGTCCATGGGGTCGCAAAGAGTTGGCTGAGAGACTGAGAACATACATGTGTAAGGAAAAGTAGAAATATAAAATTAATATGTTGGAGCAAATTCACTGTTGAAACCAGATCTGTGATAGACCACAGTATGGTATTACCTGAATTCTCTACATAGCATGCTGGAGAATGAAAAGTAATATGAAAAATGGTGTTTCACTTAGATTAGAAAGAATAAGAACTTTCTCAGGAGTACTTAAGGAATGGAAGCATGAAATAATATTCTCGCCTCTTGCGCTGCCTTTTTATCTTTGATATATTTTCAGGAGCAAATCAAAATTGAACAGCCCTCTCAGTGCCTTACTTCTGGGGACTACACTGCATTTGTCTTTTTCGAATGTGAGGCTTCTTATATATAATTGAAAAAAAAAGCGCACTATCTGGAAGTATAATTTTCACTATCCATTGGGGGTTGTCTTTTGAAATTTTACCACCCCCTCTTTAAATTGTCTTCCTCTCATTCTTTGATCTCTCCAGTTAAAATTCTTCCTCTTGTATATTTCGTGAAGTGTGATTTTCTTATTCCTTTGCTCTTGGAAACTACCTCAGCTCTCCTATTGTAAGCTTGGTCACCATCTTCGTGACTGATCTGTTAAGCTTAACTTGTTTTCACTGCGGTTACAACTTCTTTTAAATACAAATCTCTAGCTGTTCTCTATTCCCTCTCTTCCATTGATTTCCCATTCAGTAATATCTTTAACTCTTCAGGCAACCTTATGGGTGAAAATGGATTAAGAAAACACTGGGAAAGGGCTGAATAAAATGATTGTTGGTGGTGGTTTAATTGCTAAGTCATGTCCGCCTCTTGCAACCCCATGGACTGTAGCCCACCAGGCTCCTCTGTCCATGGGATTCTCCAGGCGAGAATACTGGAGTGGATTGCCATTTTCTCCTCCAGTGGATCTTCCTGACCCAGGGATCAAAACTGCATCTTACATATAGGCAGGTAGATTCTTTACTGCTGAACCACCAGGGAAGCCCTGAATAAAATGGTTAGAGACATTCTATATAAAATAAAGCCATAAAACATTGTACGTGGTACAGACATTTGAATTTGCCTGGATTTCTCATGTTTAGATGAACAAAAATCCAGAGAACCTGAATGATTTATCCAAGGGTTCCCAAGACAGGACTCGCACTAAGCACTCAAATGTTGCACCTCCTCGGCTGATACTGTTTTCAGCACCCCATGTATCCTAGCGGAATAGTCACTAAAATAATGACTTCATTAATGGTGGCACCCAGTACCTAGGACAGCTTAAGGCTTATAGAAAATAGAAAATATTTGCTAACAAAAAGCAAGTCATGTGGATGGTTGAATTTTGCCTCTTTATTGGAGTCAAAGTAGAGTGATTCTGTAACTATAATTTTGAATGTTGGGATTCAAATATTTTATCAACTTTGACTAGTTTCCCATGCAAAGCACCCCGGCAGCAGGGGAGGTTTTTGGCCTCACAGTGGTTTAATAACCCTGATTGCCTCAGAGATCTGATCTCAGCTCTTCTAAGCAAGATTCTCCTTAGTGGCCACGTCCATCTCCAGTGGTCCCATTGCAATGTTAATGGCAGGTGAACACAGGGGCTGTTTCTGAAGGCTAAGGGGGGTGTAACATTAGACTCAGCAAGGAAGTCATTTCTGTTTTCATATATGCTCTTGATCAGCTCATCAAAACAGAGGCAAGTTCATGTAGAACACATTTCTGATCTCTGTGAAAACATAGGCATTCACCTTCTGGCCGGCTAGGTTGAACTCTAACCTTAGAAACTACAGTATGAATGCAGCTAGAAAAAAAATGGAGAGAATACTTGCCTTTCTCAGTCATGGATGACAAAGGTTTCTGGGCTGTGTATTCAGTTCTGTCAAAATGATCACTGAACCACTAGCTTGCTCAGACCTTCCATGGAGACCTGAGGTTTCGGTCACCCATTCATTCTCATCCTCTCATCTGTGCCTTTAGAAAGTGAAGCTCATCTGTTTGGTTTTTTTTTTTTTTTTCCTTTTTTCCAGCTTAACACTTCAAAAGCCTAACATGAGTAAGAGGAGAAGGAGTTGTCCGTAATTATTTAACCCAGAGATGGTTTTTATAGTTTTTTGCTCAATAACACCTACATGCTATTATAGTGACAAACTATTTTTTGGCAGATAATTGTAATATTAAAGATAATACATCTTAATATTTATAATAATGGAGCAGAAATACTTTTCCCTTTTCAGAATGGCTCAAATATAATCAGAGTTGATAATACGCAGGATGGTTATAGTCTTCAGATCATGTTAAACCTAATTGCTTTGAATGAAGCGAAGATCTGATAAAAGAAATCTGAAAGCATAGCACAGAACCATGTCTCAGTGAGTTTTAATACTGACACTGAGTTTTGAAATTTGTAAAATAATCTTTTTCAGAGTTTGTGATTTTAGGATAGTATCAGTTCTGATCATCCTTTGGTAAGCATGTTGTAGAACTATGTGAAGACGTTTAATATAGTGATAATTATAGTAAATTGGCATATATTATATAATTTAAAGTATATATCAGATCAGATCAGTCGCTCAGTCATGTCCAACTCTTTGCGACCCCATGAATCGTAGCACGCCAGGCCTCGCTGTCCATCACCAACTCCCGGAGTTCACTCAGACTTACGTCCATTGAGTCAGTGATGCTGTCCAGCCATCTCATCCTCTGTCGTCCCCTTCTCCTCTTGCCCCCAATCCCTCCCAGCATGAGAGTCTTTTCCAATGAGTCAACTCTTCTGTCAAGTTAAAAACAATGTAGATACAAAATTCAATACTATGGATTGTACTTATGCAAAAAGGGTATGTTAATGACAATAAATTGGGGCACGTAGCACTTTATGCTTATACAATCTATTTAATCTTCACAGCAACTCTGTAAAGTAGATACTGTTATTGTCCCCATTATACAGATAGGAAAACAGAAGCACACAGAGGTTACCTAGTTAGCTAGTTGAGGACCTGGACCTAAAACAAGGCAGCTTGGCTCTAGAGGCCATGCCCTGTGCCACTATGTACCTGGAAAACTGGAATAACACACAGAAGATTTAGTATGTGTTAGCCTGGTGGGAATATAGTCTTACATCCATCATATTGTAAATTATTTATCATAGTTATAGGCTATTTGGAAAATAAATCCTATAGTTGTAGTATCTGCTATAAACTGAAGGTTTGTGTCATTCCCCCCATCCCGTTTCATATGGTGAAACCTCATCCTCATTGTGATTGTATAAGAAGGTGAGTCCTTTTGGGAATGATTAAGTCATGAAGTGGAGCCTTCATGAATGGGATTAGTGCCTTTATAAAAGAGATTCGAGAAAGCTCCCTCATCCCTTCTACCATATGATGACTCAGTGAGAAGACAGCTGTCTACAAGTAGGAAATTAGGTTCTTACCAGATACCAAATCTGCTGGTGCCTACATCTTGGACTTCTCAACTTCAGGAACTGTGAGAAATAAATGTTTAAATCACGCAGTTGATGGCAATCTGTTACAGCACCCTGAAGGGACTAAGATTGTATCTAATTTGAAAAGACAGAAATTCTCCAGACATTTCAAACAAACAGGGTGTATCAATTTCCTTTGGCTGCTAATACAAATGTCCACAAAATGGTTAGCTTAAAACACTTTGGCTTAAAAAAGAGCAATGCGTTCCCTCACTGTTCTGAAGACTGGAAGGAAGACAGGGCCATGCTCCTTCTTAAGATTCTAGAAATCCTTCTTTGCCTCTTCGTAGCCTCCAGTGATTGTTAACAATCCTTGGAATCCTTATGATGGAGATGCAGCATTCTGATCACTACCCCAGTGTCACATTGGTTCTCTTTATTCATCTGTCTCTGTGTCCGAATTTGTCTTAACACCAGTCACCATATTTAGAATCTCATCTAGTATAACCTCATCTTAAAGTGATTTAGTTGAAAATTAAGTCACACTGGCAAATCCCAAAAGGACATGAATATGGGGGCACACTATGCAACCAGGAACAGGCAGGGATTTGATACAGAGAATTGATTAACTGAATGTTAGGGAACAACTTCACATTGCCAAGGCTAGCCCAGCAGCCACTAATGATGAGCAGCCAGTCTGCCAACAACGTAATCAATCATGAGCCCCCGTGCGGGCTAATGTCTTCAAGACCAGCCAGTCACGTTACTTACAGGGGACCCCTTCCCTCTGCTGTTCTGTATGGATTTGCCTTTCCTGACCATAGTGTTTCTGCCAACACCACCAAACGTGTGGACATAAGGATGCCTTAATTAATGTCCTTGATTTTATCTTTCACAATATTGAAATAAGTATGCCTAACTCCTGACAGGAAATCCTGTAGCATTTGAGATTTAATCACAAAAACAGAATATACTCCATGCACTTCACATAGAGAGGAATTTAATACAGGGATTTGTTGCAAATGTATTGCAAAAGCTAAAGGAGAAAAGGTGGTTTTAGCGAGAGATAAGAAATTGCAGGAAGCAGTACCCCTAGTCTCCAGGGTGCAGAAGTGGACAAGGGGAATGGCATTGCTCAGAGCCCGTGAGCCCACACTCTGCACTCACACTGCTGGTGGGGCCATTGTCATCTCTGTTGCTGTCATTAGAATTGTGACTGCTGCTAATCTCGAGCATGTATCCTGTAGTCCCTGCATGAGCTCCTGAAGTTGAGATTGATGTTACTGCAACTACTTCCATAGCAGCTTTGAAAAGAAATAATGATGAAGATTATGTCTGTGCGATGCTGCAGAATTCCTTTGCCTCTGAGTTATAGTTTGCCAATAGTATTATTTTCTGGTGAAGTATTGAGTTATCATACTGAGTTGGAAAATCAAGTTGATTGGCATACCTCTAAATGCTGTAGTTAGACTGAGCCTGATATTTGAATGACCTCATGTTTAACAGATAAATCATACATTTTCATATAATGTTTACCATTTTCTTGAATGGGTTATCCATCCAGTGTTACTTATACTACATTTATGGATTTTTGCCATATAGTTTTTATAGTTTTTTTTTTATCACTTTTATCAACTAGTAGATTTCAGTTCAAGTCGAAGACTGACAGTCTAAAAGAAGGATCAGGAAATGTTTCTGTAAAGAGCCATATTGCAGATATTATTGGCTTTGTGAACCATACTGTCTTTTTTCAAAACTACTCAGCTCTGCTACTCTAGTGCAAATGCAACTGTAGACGGCATGTTAACAAATTGGTAGAATGGGGTTCCAGCAGAATTTTATTTACAGTGTATGAGGCAGGCTGGATCCCCTGGGCCACAGTATGTTGACCCACTTTGATCTGTGGAAATATATTAATAGCAGTCCTTCTGATGTCCTCCATATCTGATGAATCCACATAGACTATAGAAAAGCTAACAGGATTCTATAGTAAATGTTCCCTAATTTGAGGGTGGACTAATTGATTATAAACATTGTCATAAAACCAAAATTAAGAAAATGAATCACTATAGTACTCTATTGTGATAAGCACATTGAGTACCTTATTTTAATTAATCTTTCTAGTGAGCCATGAAGTAGATATTAGCATCTCTGTATCACCAGTGAAGAGACACTGGAGAAGATATGTTAGCTTCTCTAGGTTCATTCAGGGAGTGAATGGTAGGATTCAAACCTATGTTTATCTGATTCCATATATATTATTGCTACAATATGTCTTATAATACATGCATTTCTATAGCATTTCCTGCCTTATGTTCTATAACCACCAGGATTTTGAAATTAAAATCAAAACATGATATGATGCCCATACTCATATGCATATGTATGTATACACACAGAGTCAATTAGAAGATATTTGGGTCAGCTCCATCCTCTCTCTTTTAACCAATACTTATTAGAAGAGGCTCCCTGTGAAACACTGAGAATTCTAATTATCCTAAGAAATCATGGAGAGATGAAAGCTTTAGGTACAAGGCAGAGCCCTGCCCTGCTTGCCACCTGCTTGCTTAGTTTTATTCTGCAAATCCTTGCTGGACCCTAGTCCCTAGAAGCCTGGACCCTTGCCCTGATCACAGCATTGACTGGTGTCTTTATTCAAACCCCGTCACCTTTCTCTGCAATTCAGAATCCTTTGACAATATGAACCACTATTGCCACAGTGTAGCTCAGAGTTAATCCTAACCAGACCAATAAAGAGCCTCAGTGGGGAGATCCTCCTCTGAGGCATCCCCCAGTGGGTAGAAAGAGCGAGGCTGTAGAACTCCACTTGGGCTGGTGGTCAGGCTTCAGCTGTGAGCAACCCGGGAGAGCATGGCCTGAGTGAGAATCCTGCAGCTGCAACAGCCGGGAACTCATTACCTATACTTCTTGCTGCTGTGGGGTCTCTCTTGAATGGAGATCGAGATCAAGCTATGGTGGTGCCCTTCCATGGTGGCCATGGGCAGGGAAGGTTTTTAAAAGCGACTGTGGAGACTGTCTTCCATCAAAACTTGTAAACTAGACATTTCCTCAAATGTGGAAAATAGTTCATAACTTAGGTGCCTAAGAGTAATGATGTTTACTGCACAACTCCAGACATAAACCTTGAAATAGAGATAAAATTAGTCAATGGCTAAATGGCAAATAATATTGTTTGGCAAAAGTTCATTCAGGTTTTCCATCCTATCTTACAAAAAAACTTGAATGAACTTTTTGGCCAACTCAATTATAGTTGCTTCCTACCTTTTTGTAGAAATGATAGATATTAGCAATTTCTACTCCATTCTGGAGGGGGCCAAACTGTTAAGAAAAAGTAACTCAGTGTTACAGTCATGAAACAATCTCATCTTTGCTTGAGCAATTATACCAAGCCCACTCCCAGTATACCTATATAGTTTGACGAAGAGTGGCTCAGATGGTAAAGAATCTGCCTGCATTTCAGAAGACTTGGGTTCAGTCCCTGGATTGGGAAGATCCCCTGAAGAAGGGAATGGCTACCCACTCTGGTATTCTTGCCTGGAGAATTCCATGGCAGAGGAGCCTGGTGGGCTATGGTCCATAGGATTGCAAAGAGTCAGACATGGCTGAGCAACTATCACTTTCTCTGTACATGTCAATCAAAAGTCATTCTAAGCGTCAGCAACATGACTGAAGCACATAATTTGAGAACTTAAATGCAAACTGAAATAGACAGTGGTGTGATCACTCCTATTATGGCTACTTCCTCATCCTGATTCACAGCCAAAGCTTTTGGGATGGTTACTTGTTCTAAACAAATTTGTCCCAAACCCAGACATGAAAAAAAAAAAAAAAAAATAACAGGTCCAAGGAAGAGAGTGAATAAAATCAAGTGAGACAATTGTTTATAATCCACTGGATGTTGGAACTATGACTCAGGTATCCAAGTTAATTTCAATTCTGCTTGCTTCTCCCTGAATCCTTTTTCAAAGAAAGGATTTTCACATAATTTAACCTACAGGGCTGCTCTTACATTTTACTGCAATATCAGAAAATGAGATCCCTCTTTGTTTTGATTGAAGAACATACACGTCTAGAGAAGAGCTTCTGGGGAAGTCTTCTGAAACAGGTTAAGATGTGTGATGTATCAACAAGGACTTCTGAATAGATTACAGTCTTTCTTTAAAAAGATATCTGGATATTATGTTTCTTATTTGATTTTTTTCAAGGAGAAAAATAAGTTTGTTGTGGTTTGAACATGCTTGGATTGTTTAAAAGGAAAGAGAAACACATCACTTTATTCTTGTTTTTTTAATTAATTTTTTATAACCCTCTAAACATCTAGTTCCATGTCACAGAGACAAAGCTTATGTAAAAAGGAGGACAAGGAATAAGCCAAAGACTAGGAAAGGAAGTTTTAAATTAATTTATGTTCTATTATTTAAATATTTCAACATGGCCAATAATTGACTTTGAATGATGTGACAAGATTTGTGTGTGTTAAAATTTCCTTGCCTATCTCTAATATTTACATCTGTCCAATTCACCAGTTGATTTTATTTAAACTCAATTAAAGTAACAAGATTTCGCTGTATAATTAAAACTGATTTTATTTATGACACATTTGTGAAACAGTTTACTTGAGATACTGCCCAAGTTGCTTAAGTCAATGTTTTCTTTCTGGTTTAATGTACTGTTTTCATGTTAAGCTGACATGAACCCAGCAGAGGTCTTCCTTCTTCAGCAGAGGTCTTCCTTCTCTTACAAAGCTGGCTTCAGGTCCCTGGATCTGTCCCCCTGGGTCCCTGAACGGACTTGTTCCCTCTCTGGGCCCTTCATCTTCACTCACCTTCTTCTTTGGGGACCTGATGTTCTCATTTATCTCCTTCCCACTTTGAATATGTTTAAAAACACAAACTAAACCTTCCCACTAGATCCCATCATCCCCTCTATCAAAAAAATGTTCTTTCGTTTACTGAGGCACACCCTGAACAAGTGTGATTCCCTCATTGTCTGCATTTTGTAAAACATGTATGTTTTCCTTAACCCCTTGCCGTGAAGTGGTTCCCTCTTTACACAGTAAATTGCTAATCAGTAGACCCCGCCACCATTTTCTTGGTCTCATTTTCATCAGCTGCTTCTCAGGGTCGCATACTATTGATGCTCCTTTTTTTTCGAAATATCCCGTGACTTCAGGGACCCCATGCTGATGATCCATCACTTTTTTGGCCTCCTTTTATAACCTTTCTCCCAGGCCTCATTCCTCTTCGTTTTTCTGTTTTCCTTCTTTTTATTTATTTATTTTTTAGCATCATCTTGCATTCAAAGTAGCTAAAAATTGTGCCAGACAGTGTGCTCATTGGCCTGAAGGTATCATTTCTGTTACTAGTAACAACATACTATGAAATACTCAGGGTCAAATCATGGGCTGCCCCATTCCCTTGACCAACAATTTCAATTTGGAAAGGAGGATGAGCCCTGTGAACAAACCACACTTAAAAAAAAAAAAAAAATTACACACACATCTTCAATCCCTGATTCATTGGGTAACAACAAATTGTTCAACATTTACTCCCTTTCTCATCCCTACCATCAAAGAGTGTATTTCAGACTCTAGAGAGCAATTAATAAGGCCAATGTAAGTGCTGTCTTATAAATATATGGACCAAGGAACACATGATCCTTAGAAATTCTTCCCCAAAGATTTTATATAACACACTCAACCTTAAAAAAAAAAAAAAAAAAAAAAGCAACCTTTTATCTTCAACACTTGAAACTCATCTTTCACTTCCATCCTGGTTTTCTGAAAACATCTAAAATGCTGTCTTCATTTTTGCTTATTAATAAAGGATTTTGGAACTTTTTTTTTGCTCCTGCATTTTTTTATGATAATAATGACCTAGGTACCAGGCAAATGACCAAATTGTCATGATTGTGTTGGTGCTATGAACTCATCATAGGCGGAAGCAAAGAGAATGTGCAGTATGGTGCCTAAAAATGCAAACACAAATTAAACTTCTTTAATTTGTGTGGGGATAGATAAATAATGATTTGCAGCAACTAGGAGTCTCATATGGCTTTGTTCATATTTTAATAGTGTACTCCTCTTTGCAGTCTGAGTAATTAAGTCTTATGACATTCCTGGAACCATAAATCCTGCTGAGATGTTTAAGTTTAGAACAAACTCTTGATGTACAATCAAAATATTAAAAAAAGACACTTCTCTGGTTCTTAACAAGCTGTTTTGCTTTCACCTTTGAAACACAATTGAATGTGGCCCACTCCAACTGTTCGGCCTCATTGTTAACTGGAAGTTCCTTTTGAAATTCATTGCCTTCAATTATATTTTTTAAAAGAATTTTAATTGCATGGCTGTAAAGAATAAAGATGCTCTAGGCTCCATTTGTTTATCATGGAGGGGCCAAAAAAATGAGGACAGAGCTTCCCAGCTCATGCAGGGGTTGCAGAGAGAGGGAGATGACTTTTAATTTGACAAGTTCAGAGAGATTTCTTAGTTTGACGCGCTCTGCAGGGGGTCTTTGAGCGCCTGGCAATGCTTCAGCATTCTGAGCTTTGAAAGTCTTTCCCTGCAGCAGAAATTGTATCAAAAGCCAATGATAATATTCCCTGCAAGGTAAAGCACCCTATTGAAGATTTCGAGAGCTGTTTATTTATTCATCACAGTTTTTCTTTTAGGACATATCAGGCATCTAGGTAATAATTCACATAGATGATAGAAAATGCAAAAAAAAAAAAATCCTCCTCATTAATCTTTCACCTTTTCCTTCTTCTTCTCTGTAGGCCACATGTAGATATAAAATGTTCTTTCTGCTTGTCCCAAACATATATATCTTTATCCCAAATCTCAGTCTCTTCCCCTCTCCATTTTTTTTTTTTTTTAACAAATTGTCATTTCAGCTTCCTTCTACCACCAGCTGAGCATATAAGATGTTTATGGCCATTTCCCCCTGCTAAATCCTCAAAGTGATTAATTAATTTTACAGAAGTAGATTCAGTTTCTAAGGCTCTTTTTTGAATCCTGGCATTTTCAGTATGTTTCAGGAAGCTGTTTCCAAAGCAAATGTTAACAGTCCTGTTGATCTCTTGAAGGACATACATATTTTAATATTTTGTATTATATTTTGTATACATGGTAGGAAAAAGTGTTTCTCTTTCCCTGTTTCCAGGACAGAGCTGGGAATAAGGGACTGTGACAACCTTTCCCTCATGTAACATCAATGTCTGCTCTTGGTTTGGCAGAACCGGTGAAGACAAAAACAGTCCCCCTGTTTTTTTGTTTTGTTTTGTTTTTTTCTTCCATCTTTGATGGCATTAAAAGTGACCTTGCCTTGCAAATATCAGTGAGTTACCTCGGGGGAAACAGTTGCCATACAAGAGAAAGTTAATTTTTTTTTTTAAACTATGGGGATTTAAGGATAGTGTGATGCTTGCAATTGCAGTTTTCCTTTTTTGTTTTAATGGAATCAATGAAGGAAAACTACACATGCAAAGGAAACTTGGAAAAAATTCAGTACCTCATCATATTTGGGCTTATTTAAGTACATTTCACTTTACAAACATAAACCAGGTTGAAGATTGTATTTAAATATCAAAAGCATGAGAGGAAATCAAGTAACCACTTCACTAACAAAATATCCATAGAGTGGCATCAGCAAATATTCCATTCACCTATTAATATTAATTGAACTTCCATAGAGTGTGAAGTAGGTCACAAGGCACTTTACAAACACAAACTTAACCTTAGGATCTCAAGCTCTCAGGTTGGTCTGGATGATTTCTACACATGGAAAAGATCAGGACCAAGGATAACTGTTCATTTTCAGTTTGCAGAAGGGGAAGATATATTTTACAGAAATATTTGTGTACTTAATCCTAATAATGTGATTTTAACTATTATACCCAGCATAGGAGAGTCTGAGGAACTTGCCTCTGCCCAACTCTGTCACCATAAAATCATTGCCATCACAACCCAGGGCACCACAGGAATACATTTCAATTTTTTTCTCTTAGCTGATTGTAGGTTTCACTCTCTCAAACCATCCTTGGGGTTGGAGAGCTCATCATTTGAGTGTCTCCATGTACAAATGAACATAATCAGTCACCCTTTCAAGCTAATTAGTTCTGATAACAATAGAGTTTATATGTGAATAAACTCTATTGGTAAACCAAAAGTAAAATAAATTTAAATGTGATTTATAATGTATAGCATCAGTTCAGTTCAGTTGCTCAGTCATGTCCAGCTCTTTGCTACTGCATGGACTGCAGCACGCTGGGCCTCCCTGTCCATCACCAGCTCTCGGAGTTTACTCAAACTCATGTCCATTGAGTCAGTGCTGCCATCCAACCATCTCATCCTCTATCGTCCCCTTCTCCTGCCTTCAATCTTTCCCAGCATCAGGATCTTTTCAAATGAGTCAGTTCTTCACATCAAGTTGCCAAAATATTGGAGTTTCAGCTTCAGCATCAGTCATTCCAATGAACATTCAGGACTGATTTCCTTTAAGATGGACTAGTTGGATCTCCTTGCTGTCCAGGGGACTCTTAAGAGTCTTCTCCAACACCACAGTTCAAAAGTATCAATTCTTAGGTGCTCAGCTTTATTTATAGTCCAACTCTCACACCCATACATGACCACTGGAAAAACCATAGCCTTGACTAGATGGACCTTTGTTGGCAAAGTAATGTCTCTGCTTTTTTATTAAAAAGCATATTTGCTGTCTAGGTTGGTCATAACTTTTCTTCCAAGGAGTAAGTATAACTTACCATACCTTTATTTCATATCATTTCTCAATGAAATAACTGAAACATCTTATGAGTTGTGCATTTTTAAGCAATCTCTACTTAAAATTCATTCAACAATAGAGGTGGGTAAGAAAATATTCAGGTATATTGTGGAAGGGTGAGTAATCTCAAGCATGAGTCTTTTAAAAACACATTTACCTCTCCTGTCTAACAAAAGCATACTGCTTTTTCTTACTTCATCACAGTTTCCCTAATTGCCATGGGTTTTCCATTCACAGTAGTGGCTCCATAAAATGATACATAGGAAAACTCATTTTTGATTCTGTCAAATCATTCGTTGACCCCACTACCCATAGAACATAATGTCTAGTTATTTGTATAGTGCACTCAGATACCAGTTTATGTGATTCATTCATTTATTTTTGAATTTCTTTAAAGCTATATGATAGCAAGCAGATTATCCCATGACTGGATTAAAACAGTTAAACTGAATAAGTATTTCAAATTATTAAGAAATTTCACACCAAAGTTCTGAGTTTAGTGTATATTTATGTTAATTTTTAAATTTTGTTTTATCATATGCTTGTAAAAATTGTTAGGTATGGAAAAAATATTCCTAAGTGATTATATTGAAAGAATATTTTTTCTCTTCATCATAATGCCAGATAGTGACTTGAGGACTAAAATCAGCACATTGTTTGATAAAGAACAGACTTTATTTAAAATTCGATTGGTCTGATTTGATATGTTTACATTTGAAGTTTCTCATAATTTAATGGACTAATATACTTAATGAGTGATCTAGACCTTCCCAAGGCCTCTATACTAGTGGTTTTATTTTGGATCATATAAACTGTTTGAAAACATGCAAATAGTCTATATGCCAGTATAGTCAAATAGAATAATAAATGTATGTGAACAATCTCAGCGTTGCAATGAAAGAAAATCTACTTAATATTCATCAATGAGTTGTTTGTTTGAAAACAAACACCTAGGTTGTTTGAAAGTCAACATTTTGGGGAGAAGTATTTTGTCTCATATAACAAAATGGAAAACTCAATATATAATGGGATAAAACACAGCCATTGTACATCTTGGACATATCTATTCTGTATTTGTGTTTGCATTATTGACAAGAACAATTATCAGTGATTTGTAAGATGAAACCAGAATGCCAATGAAGGCATTTCCTAGGTTGGCTGTTCCCTGTTTGCAAAAAGGACTCTGCCTTTGTCTCCTCAGTTTCTGCTTTCTTATTCTAGGAAAGTAGCTGTCAGATCCTTTGGGGGACTCTACAGACCGCAGAATCTAGAGAAAAGGGAGAAAGGGATGGATAACAGCAGTCAAGCTACCCTGGGCATTGAATTTCTCAGGGTATTGAGGAGGACATTGTAGGAGCAAATGGGATGGGTGAGAGAAAGGGGTATTCATAAGTGTTGCTTATCGATCATCTTGACTTTGTTGAGAAAGGCAGGTGAGGAGCTTTGGAACCACGTTTCGATTATTGTATTTTTTCTCAAAAGGACCATATGGTGACCATTTTATAAAGGTAATAATTTACATTTGCATTATGTTCATCCTGTAGATACAGTTCTTGGGCAGTTGTTGCAGATAAAGTGAATGTGAGGACCAGAACTGCCCTCTTGATCAGATAGTAGTATAATTTTTTTTAATTTTATTTTATTTTTAAACTTTACAATATTGTATTAGAGATAGTAGTATAATTAAGCTTCAACCTGGTTTGTAAAAACCTTGGCAGAAGCCAAAAACACCATTTACTCCTCTTTGCCTACTGAGGTGTTGGTGTCTATCCAGATACTGAGATGGTGCTACTCACCGAGATGATTGAGCCCCGTGTGGTAGATAGAAATGTGCGATGAAAGGTAAAGATGCACACACACACCCTCTTTTTTTTTTTAAGTTGACTCTAGGAGAAAGGGTTACAAATGATGTCTCTGGCAAAGCTAGAAGAGAAAACCAATGGAGGGCCACCCAAAGGAAGCAGGAAGAAATATGAGAGAAGGGATCAGGACAGTTTTCGAGTTAGAGAAAAAAGTAGGACATTTGCATTGAATGGAATCATAGATTCTCTTCACATCAGGTGGCCAAAGTATTGGAGCTTCAACATCAGTCCTTCCAATGAATATTCAGGATTGATTTATTTTATGATTGACTGGTTTGATCTCCTTACAGTCCAGAGGACTCTCTAGAGTCTTCTCAAGAATGACAGTCTGAAAGCATTAATTCTTTGGTGCCCAGCCTTCTTTATGGTCCAACTCTCATATCCATACATGACTACTGGAAAAATCGGGGCTTATCTGGTGACTCAGACAGTAAAAAATCCACCTGCTAATGCAGAAGACCCAATTTTAACACCTGAGTTGGGAAGACCCCCTGGAGAAGCAAATGGCTACCCACTCCAGTATTCTTGCCTGGGGAATTCCATGGACAGAGGAGCCTGGCAGGCTACAGTCCATAGGGTTGTAAAGAGTCAGATATGACTGAGCAACTTTCACTTTTTCACTGGAAAAAAACATAACTTTAGACAGACTTTTGTTGGCAAAATGATGTCTCTGTTTTTTAATATGCTGGGTTTGTCATAACTTTCCTTCCAAGGAATAAGAGTCTTAATTCCGTGGCTGCAGTTACCATCTGCAGTGATTTTGAAGCCCAAGAAAATAAAATTTGTCATAGCTTCCACATTTTCCCCTTCTATTTACATGAAGTGATGGGACTGGATGCCATGATCTTAGATTTTTTAAATGTTGATTTCCATTTTAATAAAGAGCCTCAAACTTTAGGGGTGGAAGAGGGTGATATATGCAGTGCAGTGTGAGATTTCAAAGATAACATGTTTCTCAGATAAATATTGCAAGACTTATTAGTTATTGCTTAGTTTATAGAAGAAAATGATAGGAGTGCAAACATTTAAAAATTCCCTCAGGGTTAAGGGAAATCTAACGATCTTACTGAGGTTTTCTCCTCTATGTATGAAATTCTTTAGAAAAAGGACTCTTTATCTTTGCCTTTAAATACATATCATCTATTTAAAAAAAAAAGTTGTTATAGAGAAGACAACCAGGAACTATTGCTGGTATGAATGAAAGCAGAAGATGAATCATTGACCATAGTAATTTTTCCCTGTACTTGATCCATCCATATTTTCATTTAATTATTTTCCTTTTTTACCTTTTCTCATTGTTCCTTTGCCTCACTTCACAAACATGGTTCTTTTCCTTTTTTTACTTTTGATTTCTGTTTTTCAACCTCCCACACTATTTTTTTTTTAACCAAAAAAATATGAAGTAGGAAATGAAAGGTTCCCAGGAGAGAAAGGAAGGTAGGCAGTGCCAGGTCAAAAGTGGTGCTTCACATAACAGGGAGATAATTCTTTAACTAGATTGAATGAACCATGAATCTGACCAATATGGAAATCCTTGGGTTCTTAAAATTCAGCATCTCATGTGGGGATATTGATTTATAACGGAAAGCCCAGAAAATGGAAGCTTCATTTTCCTGGCCAAAAATATAGTAGAAAAGATGTGACATAAATATATATGTGAAATGCCCATGGCATTTATCTGCAAACCCATTGCAGAAATTAACTTGTAAACAAAGCTCTTTGTATATTATGTATCCATTCATTGGGCAGTGGCTTTTAAAGTCTAAAAGTAATTATGAAAATAAATTTCAACTGGTTTTGGAGGCTGCATTTTTCATTCCATGAAAAGTTTGTTAGAAATGGGGTTCAAGTCCATAGGCTAGTCTATAAGTTTATACCAAATATAGTGGAACCAGAATACTAACATTATTTCTCATAAAAGTCAATAAACTGAAGTTTAAATGGAAACTTTACCATTTCCAAGAGACTTGGCCTCAATTTCTTCCACTGCAAAACTGAGATAATGATTCAGACCTCATAGATTTATTGTGAGGAAAAGCACTTAGCACGGGCCTAGCTATTGTATATCATGGAGATGGTAGGACTATGGCCAAATGAGTACAAGGTGGAATTTCCAGTGGACCCTAAGCCTTTAGATACGGCTGCAAATCGACACTGGTCATCATTTGGGGTTAGAATCATGTCTGGTATTTTCACCCTAAGCTTCTTTGTCTATACACATCTTTGCTGCAAACATTTTTGCCATGTAACTGGTTGGCTATAAGGCACTTTTGCTATAAAAGATAAAAAACAACAGAGAGATACTTTTTTGTTTGCTGATTTGTATCGTTGTTTAGCATTGCACTTTGACTTTGTTACTAAAACATCTTCCTTCAGTAGGAGAGGTATAAGTTTCCAGCTGCTAGGAGGCACGTTTGTAACTGAGCTTTGCATTGCATCGTGAAAGCCTCTACACACTTGTTTCTCTGTGTTGTCACCCACCTCTTTATATTGATAGACGTTCTGTGGAAAATGTGGGTTCAACTCTGCACCTTGGAGGCTCTTGTCCTCTTTCTCTTCCAATAGAGTGTGTTTGAAAATAAGAAACCAACTCAGGACAAATCATTGTCATCTGTCAGCTCGAGAAAGCCACGCTGTCAGCTGCTTGAAACCAAGCTGTCAACCCAAACTGTCAACCAGTTATTTTATCTTTTATGGCAAAATTGCCTTACAACTGATGGCTTATACAACAAAAATGTGGTAAAAGTGCTCACGGCAAAGACATCAGTGCCAAAGAAGCTTTTGGTTGAAATACCTGTAATCACTTAGAATAACTCAACACTGGCTAAAAAAGTAGGAGCATACTCCATGTGCACACACATATGTAGATTGGCAAAGATGCCTCATCTGGATAATGGCAGGAAAGATTAATGGAGCAATGTCAGATATGCATGCATACATACTCACTGATTCAGTGGACATGAACTTGGGTGAAGTCCAGGAGATAGTGAGGGGCAGGGAAGCCTGGTGTGCTGCAGTCCATGGGGTTGCAAAGAGTTGGACATGACTTGGTGACTGAACAACATCATACTTTCTGTGTCCAAGAAAATTTTACTGGGGCTGGCTGGCCCTGTGGAGAAATGGCCAGGGCCCTTCTGCTGGCACTCAATTTATGGATACTTCTGGCCTGTGACAGTCTTTTGGTATAAATTTAATATATAACTGTGGTGCTGAAGAAGACTCTAGAGAGTCCCTTGGACAGCAAGGAGATCTAACCAGTCCATCCTAAAAGAAATCAGTCCTGAATATTCATTGGAAGGACTGATGCTGAAGCTCCAATACTTTGGCCACCTGATGCGAAGAGCCAACTCATTAGAAAAGACCCTGATGCTGGGAAGCTTGAAGGTGGGAGGAGAAGGGGACAACAGAAGATTGAGATGGTTTAATGGCATCACCAACTCAGTGGACATGAGTTTGAGCAAACTCTGTGAGTCTGTGAAGGACAGGGAAGCCTGGAGTGTTGCAATTCATGGGGTCACAAAGAGTGAGACATGACTTAGCAACTGAATAACAACATCAGCAAAACACACACACACACACACACACACACACACACACAATAGTTTGACTAAAAAGTTTGTTCAGATTTTTCCGTAAGATGTTACGGAAACCCAAAAAAACTTTCTGGCCAATGCTACACATATGCCTTATGCATATTTCCATGGTTAAGGGGCTGATGTTAAGGTATAAGGGAGAAATTACCATATTGGTCTTTGTTAAATGTAGTTATTGGAGACGTAGAGGTTAGAATCAGTTACCCGAGCCATAAGAAAGTCGGATTTCTGTTTATAAACAAAAATTCCTAAGGACAATTCCATCATCCCTTTCTTTATCTCCCAAATATTTGTTGAGATATTTCCTTTATAAAATTAACAACTGTTACTATTTAGTGAATCATATAATACATTTACATTTTCCTGTAAATTACATTCCATCTCTACATCCTATACATTCCATCTCATGTTCCTTTAATTTTTCAAATTTATGTTATTTCAATGTCATGTTTGACTTTGATTTTATTTCAGCTTTTATTTTCCACACTGATCTGAATTCAGGAAAGCCTCTGAGGGCTATTGGTGTGTGCCAAATTCCACTGTGCAGATTCCTGAATTGCTGCCTGGACTTTCTAGTCAGCTTTCCCTCGATACATATGAAAATGGTTGTTTTGTTTCTGTTTTCATTGTTACCCTAGAAGCGACAAGCTTGTACTCTGAAACTCTCTCTTTATCTAACATTTCATTGTCTGGTGTCCGGAGAAGAGCGGCTTGCATTTTGAATGCTCATGATTACCACAATTTCTCATGGCATTCAGAGCAGAATTTTTTTTTTTTTACTGTATCTCATTTTTGATAAATAATTATAAAAATGCTTCTTTGAGAGAAAGGTAGCTTTTAGAATACCTGAACATGTGGTGGGGGGGAATGTCATTATAAAGCTTCATAACCATGTGGTCATCTCAGAGGCAAAATAAAAAGAAAAACATCAACTCGGGTTCAACCTTTCAAATCACAAGAAGTAGCTCCTCTGTCATCCAGACAATACCTGATGGGTTCTTGTGTCTGATTACCAAAGGAAATCTAAAATGAGTTTTATGCAAATTTTTCTACAGTGAAACATTTTGTAAGTCATTACACTAAAAGGAACTTTTTCAAAACACTTGCAAAATAAAATCAACTGATAATTCAGCAACATCTAAAGAAAGTAGGAGACAATTAAACTTTCTCATGATTTGCCAAGAACTCTACTTAGATATTCTTATATCATTTTGGATGTGGATGTAGATATTTTCCCCGGATTTTCCTTCCTCAACTGTCATTTCCTCCTCTTAAAACTGAGTTTTAAGGCTATTTTTGGTCTGTTTCCTACTGCTTCTGAGGCATCTAAGTTATAGAACTTGATTTTTATGTTAGTATCAGGAGAAATGGTTTCAACTCGGGGAAGCCCAAACTTCAAATACCTATGGAAGTAAGATTAATGTAGTTTGAATTTTGCAGGAAAATAACTTCAAAGGTGACATTTTTGTTGGAGGTACTGAAATATCTACAGTAATACTTTTAACAAGGGTGAGTCTAGAGCACTGCTTGGAGCAAAGAAATCTAACACATCCTATAACTGTCTAAAGGCAAGCCAGAGGTGGATTTATGGGCCATACTTAGCCCTGTCACCTTGAAGTGAGGCACTTTGAAAGGCTGAATGAAGATGAACAGTCAGTCTCTTTGGGGGAAAGTCTTTCCATTTATTTTTTATTAGTTTTAAGAGTGATACCATATTGTGTCCTGGGTTGAACAGTGTCTGGTGAGAGTAGCATGCTTTGCAAAGCATCCTTCATGTGTTTCCAGCCGCCACCGGGAAAGTGCTTGAGGAGAGAGGAGAGGAGAGGAGAGGAGAATGGGACATCCCTGAACTCTCTTG
Organism: Bison bison bison; assembly: GCF_000754665.1. NCBI lineage: Eukaryota > Metazoa > Chordata > Mammalia > Artiodactyla > Bovidae > Bison > Bison bison. The sequence goes on from NW_011494622.1 coordinate 1,279,167, forward strand.
GAAGCATCAGAAGATTCCAACCTAAAATGTTCTTCCTGCTTCCCCACCCTCCTCCCCCAACCCCAACCAGTTCCTCTTGTCTTCTCTTGGTCTTTCCTATCACCTTCCAAAAGTTAAAGTAACTGGCAGATAAGTAGGTTGTGGTTTGAGTAACTGAAGTGAGAAACTTAGTGTCATTATCCTTTAAAGGCACATCATATTATGTGGGAGCCTGGTAACAACTAGACCATCAAAAAATAACCTGAAACCCAGAAGATTTGACATGTCCTTAACATTAAGATGATGTAATCTGTCACAACCAGTAGTAAACAAATCCTAGCGATCTGAGGCACCGTGTAGTATACTTAAACAGCAATATTCTATTACCATCATCTAATGTGCAACAGACTGCTGTGGCTGCTGCTAAGTTGCTTCAGTTGTGTCCGACTCTGTGTGACCCCATAGATGGAAGCCCACGAGATCCCCTGTCCCTAGGATTCTCCAGGCAAGAGTACTGGAATGGGTTGCCATTTCCTTCTCCAATGCATGAAAGTGAAAAGTGAAAGGGAAGTCGCTAGATCTTAATTATTCCAACCACAAAAAAGAAATGATTAGGATGTGATGTTATAGACATACTTTTGTAGCAATAACAATCATATAAGTATATCAACTCAACATGTTGCACCCCTTAAATTTAAACAGTTATTGTTGTTCAGTCACAACAACAGTTGTGTCTGACTCTTTGTGACCCCATGTACTGCCACACCTGGATTCCCTGTCCTTCACTATCTCAGAGATTGCTCAACCTCATGTCCATTGAGTCAGTGATGCCATGTCACCCCCTTTCTTCCTGCCCTCAAACTTGCCCAGCATCAGGGTCTTTTCTAAAGAGCTGGTGCTTAGCATCAGGTGGCCAAAGTATTGGAGCTTCAGCTTCAGCATCAGTCCTTCAAATGAATATTCAGGGTTGATTTCCTTTAGGATTGACTGGTTTGATTTCCTTGCTGTCCAAGGGACTCTCAAGAGTCTTTTCCAGAACCATGGTTCGAAAGCATCAGTTCTTCAGTTCTCAGCCTTCTTTGTGGTCCAACTCTCACATCCATACATGACTACTGGAAAAATCAAACCTTTGACTATATGGACCTTTGTGAGCAAAGAAATGTCTCTGGTTTTTAATATATTGTCTAGTTTTGTCATAGATTTTCTTCCAAGGAGAAAGCATCTTTTAATTTCATGACTGAAGTCGCTATCCACAGTGATTTTGAAACCCAAGAAAATAAAATCTGTCACTCTTTCCACTTTTTCCTCATTTATTTGCCATGAAGTGATAGGACCAGATGCCATGATCTTGATTTTTTGAATGTTGAGTTTTAAGCCAGCTTTTTCACTCTTCTCTTTCTCCATTATCTAGAGGCTCTTTAGTTCCTCTTCAGTTTCTGCCATTATAGTGGTATCATCTGCATATCTGAGGTTATTGATATTTCTCCCAGAAATCTTGATTCCTGCTGTGATTCACCCAGTCTGATGTTTCACATGATGTACTTTGTATATAAGTTGAATAAAGGGGGTGATAATATAGAGTCTTGATGCACTCTTTTCCCAGTGTGTCATTCCATGTCCAATTCTAACTGTTGCTTTTTGACCTGCATACAGGTTTCTCAGAAGACAGGTAAGGTGGTCTGGTATTCCCAGCTCTTTAAGAATTCTCCGTAGTTTGTAATGATCCACACAGTCAAAGGCTTTAGCATAGTCAGTGAATATACACAATGGTGGATTTCAAATATACTTAAAATTTTTAAAATGTAAAATCACTACTTAATCACAATGTATTTTTTCTATATCTTGCATAATTGTTATTCTTTTGATAGGCAGGGTAGAAAATTCCTATTGGAAAAAAATTTATTCAACAATAAGGTTTTCAATGCTTGATTTACTATAATACCAATGATAATAACAACTGATTATTAGCAAGTGTTAATTAGCAAGGTGTGATCTCAATATAGTTACTGTTTAGTTATAGTATACACATTGGCACTATGGAAAAATAACAAAGTACTTAATCCTCTGCCAAAGTAATTTATGATCCAGATAGGGAAGCTAGTGTACGATATAGATATTGATGTGTAATAACAATGTAATGTGACACACAAGACCACCTTTCTGGGTATACCACCTATGTAGTCTCATGGGGCCGGTACTCAGAGGGGTCCTCTACTTGGCTTATGGTTCTGTTGTTGTCTTGAAATTTTTTGAAAAATTTATACTAGGGCTCTCGCGTTTGGATTTTGTATTAATCCTAAATCTGGTAATTATGTAACTACTCCTAGTGGTAAAGCACAATGAATAACTGATGTAGTGTTGCTTGAATAATACATAGACCTGATTTTGTGCTTTGAGGATAGAAGGATGAGCTGGGGCTGGGGCTATGGGAAATGACTTCTCAGTGAATTTGTAGCTTAAGCTGAGCTTTGAATAATGTGAAGAATTTGGTGGGCAGATGGAAGGGAGGGGAGAGTATTTTTTTTGTTTTTGTTTTTGTTTTGGTTTTTTTGAGGGGAGAGTATTTCAGTGGGGGAGAATTGTGCAAGCGGGTTTCAGGGACAGGAGTAAGAAGAGGATGCTGGGAAGTGGATGGCCTGGATCAAAGGTTTTTGTACAGCAATTGTGAGAGACAAGGCTCCACTAGGTTTGTAGAGACCTTTAACCACTAAGATAAAAACTATGTTTTCTACTATATAATTATGGAAGAACATGAATGAACTCAGAAAGATAAACTCAGCAGCAGAAATAAAGCTTAAATCTCAATAATTATCAAGGAAATAGAAAGAAGTGGCAGATGCAAAAGATCTGTTCAAGAAAGATGCATTGTGTGTGACACCACCTTGATTCTAGAGGCAGGGATGAAACCCCTGGCATCAATAAGAAAATCACAGTGGAGGGTAGAGAGTGGCAGATGTAAAGACTGATAGCAGCATATATGGGGGCTTCCCTTTTGGCTCAGTGGTAAGGAATCCACCTGCAATGCAGGAGATGCGAATTCAATCCCTGGGTCAGGAGGATCCTCTGGAGAAGGAAATGGCAACCCGCTCCAGTATTCTTGCCTGGGAAATCCCATGGACAGAGGAGCCTGGCGGGCTACAGTCCATGGGGTCATAAAAGAGTCGGACACGACTTAGCAACTAAACAACAATCATCATATATAATTTGAGGATGAAACAGGTTAGCTCACACCTGAGTGGCCATGTGCCTTCTAAACTAAAACCCTTCACTTACTTTGATATTTTACAAATATTTATAGAACATATCCTTTTGGACAACTACTTTAAATACAAAAGTATTTCTTCATTGTGAAACTGAACCACATCAAGTTTTTAATAGGTTAGCCCCCTGATCTTTTCACAAAATAATGTAATATTTGAATACCTTCTAAAGGAGTTATGGAGCAAAATCATTTGAATATGTGTCTACATCAGACATGCCCACTGACAACAGAAACGCATTCTGAATTCCTGTTTTGTGTGAAGGTAAAGTGATTACATTCCATGCCCCACACAGTTATGAAGAGTTTTGATTTCCGTCACCTTTTCCTTCCTACTTTCCTGTGCAAAATATGCTAAAATGAAATATTTATTGTACAACAAATGTAAACCACCAATGCGATGCAAATGTGAGGCAAAGCTCAACTTTTCTTTTCTCTTCTTCTTTTTTTTTTATTCCTGAAAAGCAAGGATTTCAGGCTAGGTAAATTTATGCATCAGTGCCTTTCTTCCGTTTCCTGCTGATAACGCCTGATTGACACCCCTACAAGCATTACTTTTAAAGAAACCAGAATGAAGCCCGCAGCCTCATGTGGTTGGGCCTTAAACTGTCAGTGCTTTATGTCCACTGAGGCCTGACTGATGCCACCAGCCACGGCGTGAAATGTAATCTATCACCTGTAGATCCATGCTGCCGTGTTTTTAACTTGCATAATTAGATATTGTGAAGGAAAATCAGAAGTCAAGCTAGTCGTAAATGCGCTTTCTAGCTCTCTCTCTTTTGGCATTTTTATAGACTTAAAGGGACTATCCTAATGAAAATGGGTTACCCCTGCCTTTTTTCTTCTTTGCTTGAGGCCAAATATTGTGATTCTCCATCGATTCGTTGAGCAACTCCCAATTATTCCAGTTGTGATTTATCTAAAACATTTGATTCTTTTTCAGTGTTCTATTCTCTTAATCACTTGACTGCCTTTCAAAGGATGGATAGAAATGCAGAGACAAGGAACACTTAAGTCAGTTTTACCATATTACTGGGAAAAAAAAGGAATATTACTGTTCAAAGGCACATATAGGTATAAAAGATAGAAGCTGCTAGCTAATATGAGACCCTCACTCCATGTAGCTTCAAGTGATTGGTGCTTCCTTCATTATCACAGAGATCTGAAGAGTGATTTATGTAAACACAGATAATATATACTTTTATTTTAATATTTTTATTTTATAAATTAATAAGCCACCACGTGAATTTTAAGTATTTGGTAACATACAAATGGATGCCCAAATCCCAAAACTCTACAAAGAAAAAAGTGAAACTTAAAGATGAGTTTTATATGTAATGCATGTAAATTGGGCTCTTGTATTTTTAGATGGCATGGATTAAAGCTTATCAATGTATTCAGACTAAGCATTCTGACTGCACTTGAGCCAACTTTGATTGAAGAAAAATGAAATGTTTTAGTTGTTATCCCTGGTGGCTCAGATGGTAAAGAATCCACCTGCAATGCAGGAGACCTGGGCTCACCCTGGGTTGAGGAGATATCCTGGAGAAGAGAATGGCTACCCACTCCAGTATTCTGGCCTGGAGAATTTCATGGACTGTACAGTCCAGGGGGTTGTAAAGAGTCAGACATGACTAAGAGACTCTCACTTTCGCTTAGTTGTTAGAGGGGTGCATAGCAATAAAAAAAAAAAAAAATACTGGGCCTAGCAAGGAGAATAACTTACTAAAACTAATTTTGTCTAAAATTAAAGGACTTTCTAACTTGTTGGAAATAAATGATTTTAGGGCTAGGTCCTTGAAATCCTGCCAAAGCGGTATATCTCTGGGGCAGCATGTGACCAAGCAAAGATCAAAGACAGTGATGACAGATTTTGTTCACTGAGATACAGCTCACCTTGGCTTGACCTACAGAAGATGATGCAAATGATGAACACCTTTAAGGTTCAAGTTTGCGTACTTAGTCCCAGTGAGAAACGCAGAGAGTTGTAAACTTTGCTTTCATTTTGCATCACTAAGAAGAATGATTACAGTAAATATATTGCAGACAGTGGAGAAAACCTGACTGCACTAAGTAGAAGTCAGGAGCTGAGGTCGGAAAGTATTTTGAGAAACAGGAGATGGCTGAATGTGACAAATGCTGCAAAGAGGGTGAGGAAAGATGAGGGTTGGAAATTGGACTGGCCCTTGGGCTTAGTTGTAATGAGGTCGTCAGAGACCTCACTGAAGGTCAGTTTCTCCCCAGCAACAAGGGCACAAGCTGAACTAGATGAGCTTGAAAAAGGAGTTTTTTGAGAAGAATTGGCGGCAGTGCATGCAAACATAGGTTAGGATCCAACACGTGACAAGGAGTTAAGATCACGAATCGACTGGTCAGATAATTTTATGGTGCTTATGAAAGTTTAAGAAGCTTTTCAGATGATAAAAGGGTCACTGGACTTGAAACAGCTTCACTAGATATATACCTGATATGTAATTTCCATTGCTTTAAAAAAAATTCTTGTCTGCTTATCGTTAGGCTAAGAGCGCATAACTACCTCTAGGTACCTAGAAGGAAAGAGAAATTGAAGTAAAAGTGAGAGAGAGGAGAGAGAAAGGAAAAAAAAAAGGGAAACTGATAATTACACAAGTGTATGCATGTGCACACACAGATGCATATGACCACGCTTACACACACACACACACACATACTCACTAACAGTAGTAGGAAGAAAGGCAGAGAATAATAGAAACACTGAGTTAGCCTTTCTGTGAACTATGTTTATATTCATGACTGTTTTCTAATTAAAAATTCTAAATTTGGGATAGGGGATTTGCTCATTAGTCGGCCAAAGCATGTTTAATGTTGTTAGTTAGCAGAAACGTGTTTAATATTGCTCACATTCTAGCTTATACTGTACAATACCACATCTGATCAAAGCAAGCATCTACTGTCGTATTAAATGATTGATTAGAGAGTAGTAATTCAGCATTGAGAGAGTTAATGGTTGTAGACAAAGACTGTTAATACATTCTTTTAAAAATGTGTCAGCAGGCGTTAAATCTAAAAATGCAATGTTTAAATCATTCCTCTAAACAGGCAGTGTTATAAGTAAACTTGTTTTCCGACTGGAGTGAGAGACTGGTGTGGAATATTCCACACTGTGTGAGGGCAGGGTTTCATCAGGAGGCTATTATGGTCATGCCAGCACCAGGCATGGATAAGTGTGAAATTATCAGCCACTGAACATTGGACGAATACATTTTTGCATCAAAGGTGCCCTTTACTCCTCAACCAGAAAACCAAACTGCTGATTCAAATGAGCAGACCACTTAAAATTAAGTGATTTTTCATCTGCAAACTCCATATGCTGTATTTAACTACCTATTTCTAGGGATTTACCTTTTTTTTTTTTTTAAGTAGGACTTGATTTTACTATATTAGGAAAATTTTAGTGAGAAAGGTTTACGTTAAACAAGATACAACTCTGGGATGTCTACATTATTTGGTAAATATGTTTAATGCAAATTGACAAAAAGGATATATGTCACTGTGGGTCACTCTTGAATATTCGTTTTTGGGCTTTCTAGGTTGGATATGCAATCTCAGCTAAATGTTTTGAAGAAGGAGGAATCAAATAAATTGCCCTATTTGGGGTCTTTCTCATCTGTATACAGTTGTGCAGCTCTAGTAGACCTGAAAATTGCCCAGAGACAAACTTTAAAAAAAATAGAGTGCTTTTGAGGCAGAAAATTGCTTTTCTGCAGTGTGGTCTAAAGGACAGACAGTGACAAGAGGACAAGGAGTTGTCACCACGCAGGGATATTGTAAAGCATATCCTCCATAACAAAGAGGATAATTTGTTTTCATGTTTTTCCTCATTAGACCACAGAAGGATTTGGTGCAATAACTTTATGGTTTTGATTTAAACCCTGGAAAGCAGATGCACAATTAGATTTTTGAAAGTCCATCTCTAACCTACACGTGACGCTTAGTTTCGATGGAAAACAAATAGCTTAATATAGTAGATCATTCACTTTTTCCCAGTTTCTTCCATAGCCCTAATTGTTTGGGCTTTGGGATAAAATATAAACTCATTTTCAATCGCCTTGGTTTTTGTGTATAGAAGTCAGTTCCGCAGTAGCATTTCAACAAGGCTTTTGTAGTGTAATATTAAAAAAAAACAACCTACTATTTTATGTATTTGGATTGGCCCCTTGATGTTTTGGAAAGATTTTTTATGTGGCTTAATTTCCATTTTTATGGTGGTGTGAAGGAAAAATGGGAGAAAATATGTCTTTTGTGTGTTAAGGGATTTGAAACTCCTTTGGGCCTGTTATCATGTTAATGAGACAGTTGAGAGATATCAGGATTCTGTGTATTAATCTTAGCAGGCATTTGCTCACCAGAACTGCTCATTTAGAGTTTTAATGGCATTAGCTGTGAATTTGCACAAAATTAACAACAACAACAGCAACAAAAACCAGCTCCACAGCATGGATCCATAATATCAAATGTTTATGAAAAGCTATTTAAAGTATTAGGATAAAATATTTACATTTTTAAAAAAATATATTTTACAGTTTTGAAAGGCCACTCTTTAATTGCTTATTCTAAATAGCTGTATATCTGATCATGAAATCTGCTCTAATGCTAATATTCTTTGATCTCAGTAACTTTTTTTTAAGTTGAAAAAAACTTTTTTTTTTTTTTTTTTCATTTAAAGCCCATTTCTCTCGCCCTACACTGATGCTCAGATGTGTATAGGGCAGTCATACCTGTAGATTTGACGAGCTGGACATTCTTCACTTGGCAACTTCCACTAAATGATTCAACTATAAATTCATAGCGTGGAAGGGACATGAAGGCTCATCCAGGCCTGCACTCACATGCCCCATGAAGACTCACTGCCATTTAAGTAAAAAGAAGTATCGCAAGTTTACTTCTATATTTTCACTATACTAGAGATGCTAAGTACCAATAATGTCTTTTTTTTCCATTTTCTTTCTTCTAAATTATGTATCATATTTGTACTAAACATCTTTTTTTGATAAATCATTGTTCTTTCATTCAACAAATTTCTTGAATATTTATAAGAAATAGTACATACCATGGATGGGTCTGCCAAGTGGTACTAGCAGTAAAGAACACCTGCCAATGCAAGAGACATGAGAGACGCAAGTTCGATCCCTGGGTCAGGAAGATCCCTTGGCGGAGGGCATGGCAACCCATTCCAGAATTCTTGCCTGGAGAATCCCATGGACAGAGGAACTTGGTGGGTTATAGTCTGTAGCGTCATAGAGTCAGACGCAACTCAAGCGACTTAGCATGCAGCATGCAAGAAAAAACTGCTTATCTGGGGGATGTCTCCCATGATCTTAAATTACTGATCTATGGTTTACAATGAGTCCCCATTTTGAATGATAATTACAATCTATTTCTGTACAATTGTGTCCATGTACATCATTTCCACTGAAATGTTGCAAATGTCACCCAGATAAACTTTGCTTACAAATTTCACAGGGAATCAATCTATAATGAGGCTGCCCTGTAAAATCTACTGTAGAGTATCCTACAAATCAGCATTGCACAGTGACATTCAGCAGGGGGGCCCTGTCTTCATTAGGTGGGGATGTGCTGAGCCGTATGTAACCCGGCTGTTGCAGCTTCTTGCTGACAGATGCCACTGCCTCCAGCCTGCTCACCTTCCTTTGCTCTGTCCATTGTAGTTCTTATCCTCTGACTCCTTTGGTGCAAAATGCTCCATTATTTTCAATTTGTGTTATGCCCATCTCCTGCCTCAGCCTATTAATCCATGCCAGCCACAGAGACAAAGGGAAACACATGATCGCACCGTCAGTATCAACACAGTTGAGTTTCAATCACAGATTCCGAGGACTTTGCTAGAAGTGTACTCGGAAGGCTTGTATGGTCTAAGTGGCCCTTGGTTCACAGATGGGCTATCTTGTACCAGGATCTGTGACAAGCAGTGCAATAATAACAGAAAAATTACACACTTGTTCTCAGAGATAAACATACCAGGGACTTTGATAGGATCTTGTAAAATATTAGCTCAAGCATAACTTGTCTATTTTAAAGGCCTTACTACCTAGGATGGGAATACCAGACCACCTGACCTGCGTCTTGAGAAATCTATATGCAGGTCAGGAAGCAACAGTTAGAACTGGACATGGAACAACAGACTGGTTCCAAATAGGAAAAGGAGTCCATCAAGGCTGTATATTGTCACCCTGCTTATTTAACTTCTATGCAGAGTACATCATGAAAAACGCTGGACTGGAAGAAACACAAGCTGGAATCAAGATTGCCGGGAGAAATATCAATAACCTCAGATATGCAGATGATACCACTCTTATGGCAGAAAGTGAAAAGGAACTAAA
>NW_011494622.1:1288884-1305448 GCF_000754665.1 Bison bison bison
TGACCAACCTAGATGGCATATTGAAAAGCACAGATATTACTTTGCCAACAAAGGTCCATCTAGTCAAGGCTATGGTTTTTCCTGTGGTCATGTATGGGTGTGAGAGTTGGACTGCGAAGAAAGCTGAGCACCAAAGAATTGATGCTTTTGAACTGTGGTGTTGGAGAAGACTCTTGAGAGTCCCTTGGACTGCAAGGAGATCCAACCAGTCCATTCTGAAGGAGATCAGCCCTAGGATTTCTTTGGAAGGAATGATGCTAAAGCTGAAACTCCAGTCCTTTGGCCACCTCATGCGAAGAGTTGACTCATTGGAAAAGACTCTGATGCTGGGAGGGATTGGGGGCAGGAGGAGAAGGGGACGACAGAGGATGAGATGGCTGGATGGCATCACTGACTGGATGGACATGAGTCTGAGTGAACTCCCTGGTTGGTGATGGACAGGGAGGCCTGGCGTGCTGTGATTCATGGGGTCGCAAAGAGTCAGACACTACTGAGCAACTGAACTGAACTGAACTATCTAGGATGAACATATAAAATTCTTCACTTTTTCTGGATCAAATTTTACTCATCATTATAAAATCTACCCATAGAAAATTATGTTTTTAGGTTGGTTGGGAAGATTTACTCTTGAATTTTAATCACAGGAAAGGAAAATAAAGGCCATGGCTGTTTAAAATACCACCATCTTATCCTCTTAGTATCCCACTTTGCAAAGATGAATTTGTCACTAAGTTAATGTTGTCAATTTGCTAAGAAACAATTTAGAGGGAAAAAAAATGTGCCAGCACATCTAGATGGTAGTTCCAAGGTGTTGTCCAAAAATTCTCAGAAACTTCCAATAAGAGCTAGGACCTGGGGCACCCAGGCTACTCACCCCACCTCACTCTTAACTCTTTATTTTTCTTTTCTAATGTTTTATATAATTGGCTTCCTTATAATAGTGTATTTGAGGAAAGAGTTTTGTTGCTAAAAGTTTGGAATTCAGGGTGGAGTTGCACTAGAGAAGATGACTATCACAAGATAGGATCTCAAAATATCTTCACTATTATCAGTGAAATTAAAGCATATTTATGCTCAGTCTCTCAGTCATGTTGTGTTATTTGCATCCCTGTCGACTGTAGCCCGCCAGTCTCCTCTGTCCATGGGATTTCCCAGGCAAGAATACTGGAGTGGGTTGCCATTTCTTTCTCCCAAAGCATATTTATATAGGAAAAAAATACAAAGTTAATCCTGTCTGTTATGAATATAATACAAATGCTAAGTATTAAGTGTTTTAAAGCTCATATTTTAGTATATAGTCATGTGTGCTATATCTATTCACTATAACTGTATTAATTCCCTTTGAGTAAACTATTCAGTTGAACATACTTATTATTTAATAATTCTAAATATAAATTTAATTAATTATAAATTTTAGAGTCCTGTAAAATATACTTAGATCAAAAAGCAATAGAGTATGCACATAACTGTATCTTGTATTAACATAATTTTCACATTAATATACATGCTTCTTTAAAATTGTGCCTCAAACCACATTTTGAAAAATCAACATTAAAAAAAATTTTTCTTTATCTTTAGACTTTATACGGTTCTGATAAATTTTTTTTTTTATTTAAAGTTCAGTACTTCATAATCAAAATAGTACAAAGTGTCTGATAGAACTCTACTGTGAAAGAGCTAATGCCTATCCTTCTAAAATTCTTTAAAACAATTGCAGAGGAAAGAACACTTCCAAACTCATTCTACAAGGCCCATCACCTCTGGTTTTGATACCCAAACCAGACACAGACAATGCAAAAAAAAAAAAAAGAAAACTATAGGCCGATATCACTGATGAACATAAATGCAAAAATCCTCAACAAAATTTTAGCAAATAGAATTCAGCAGCACATGAAAAAGCTCATATGCCATGATCAAGTTGGGTTTATTCCAGGAATGCAAGGATTCTTCAATATACACAAACCAATCAGTGTGACACACCATATTAACATATTGAAGGATAAAAACCATATGATAATCTCAATAGATGGAGAAAAAGCCTTTGGCAAAATTCAATACCCATTTATGATTAAAACTCTTCAAAAAATGGCCATAGAAGGAACCTACCTCAACATAGTAAAGGCCATATATGATAAGCCTACAGCAAACATTATTCTCAATGGTGAAAAAGTGAAAGTATTACCCCTAAGATCAAGAACAAGACAAGGGTGTCCACTTTCACCACTTCTGTTGAACAGAATCCAGATCATAAAAGAAGAAGTCTTTTGGACTCTGTGGGAGAGGGAGAGGGTGGGATGATTTGGGAGAATGGCATTGAAATATGTATAATATCATATATGAAATGAGTCACCAGTCCAGGTTCGATACAAGATACTGGATGCTTGGGGCTGATGCACTGGTATGACCCAGGGGGATGGTATGGGGAGGGAGGAGGGAGGAAGGTTCAGGATGAGGAACACATGTATACCTGTGGCAGATTCATTCTGATATATGACAAAACCAATACAATATTGTAAAGCTAAATAAAATAAAATTTTAAAAAATCTAATAAAAAAAAAAAAAGAAGTAAAGCTGTCACTGTTTGCAGATGACATGATACCGTACATAGAAAACCCTAAAGATAGTATCAGAAGATGACTAGAGTTAATCAATGAATTTAGAAAGTTGCAGGATACAAAATTAATACACAGAAATCACTTGCATTTCTATATGCTAGCAAGGAAAAATCAGAAAGAGAAATTAAGGAATCAATCCCATTCACCGTTGCAATAAAAAGAATAAAATATCTAGGAATAACTTACCTAAGGAGACAAAAGAACTATACACAGAAAATTATAAGAAACCGAAGAAAGAAATCAAAGATGACATAAACAGATGGAGAGATATTCCATGTTCCTGGGTAGAAGGAATCAATATTCTGAAAAAGACTATACTACCAAATGCAATCTACAGATTCAATGCAATTCCTATCAGATTATGAATGGCATTTTTCACAGAACTAGAACAAAAATTTTCACAGTTCATATGGAAGCACAAAAGACACTGAAAAGCCAAAGCAGTCTTGAGAAAGAAGAATGGAGCTTGAGGAATCAACCTTCCTGACTTCAAATAAAACTACAAAGCTACAGTCATCAAAACAGTGTGGCACTGGCACAGAAACAGAAATATGGACCAATGGAACAAGATAGAAAGCCCAGAAATATACCCATGCACCTATGGGTACCTTATTTTTGACAAAGGAGGAAAGAATATACAATGGGGTAAGGACAGCCTCTTCTAAAACTGGTGCCAGGAAAACTGGACAGCTACATGTAAAAGAATGAAATTAGAACACTTCCTAACACCACACACAAAGGTGAACTCAAAATGGATTAAAGACTTAAATGTAAGACCAGGAACTATAAAACTCTTAGAGGAAAATATAGGCAGAACACTCAATGACATAAATCAAAGCAAGATCCTTTATGACCCATCTCCTAGAGTAACAGAAATCAAAACAAAAGTAAACAAGTGGGACCTGATTAAACGTAAAAGCTTTCGTTTGCAGAGCAAAGGAAACCATAAGCAAAGTGAAAAGACAGCCCAGAGAATGAGAGAAAATAATAGCAAATGAAACTGACAAAGGATTAATTTCCAAAATATACAAGCAGCTCATACAACTCAATATGAGAAAAACAAACAACCCAATAAAAACATGGGAAGAAGACCTAAACAGACATTTCTTCAAAGAAGACATACAGATGGCTAACAAACATATGAAAACATGCTCAACATCGCTCATTATTGGAGAAATGCAAATCAAAACTACAATGAGATATCACCTCACACTGGTCAGAATGTCAATCATCAAAATGTCTACAAACAATAAATACTGGAGAGGGTGTGGAAAAAAGGGAATGTTCTTGCACTGTTAGTGGTACAGCCACTATGAAAGACGGTATGGCGATTCCTTAAAAAACTAGGAGTAAAACCACCATATGACCCAGCAAACCCACTCCTAGGCATATACCCTGAGGAAATCAAAATTGAAAAAGACAGATGTATCCCATTGTTCATTGCAACACTATTTACAATAGCTAGAACATGAAAGCAACCTAGATGTCCATTGACGGATGGATAAAGTGTGGTACATATACAAAATGGAATATTACTCAGCCATAAAAAGGAATGCATTTGAGTCAGTTTTAATGAGGTGGATGACCCTAGAGCCTATTACACAGAGTTAAGTAAGGCAGAAAGAGAAAGATAAATATCATATCAGATCAGCCGCTCAGTCGTGTCCGACTCTTTGCGACCCCAGGAATCGCAGCACGCCAGGCATCCCTGTCCATCACCAACTTCCGGAGTTCAATGAGACTCACGTCCATCAAGTAGGTGATGCCATCCAGCCATCTCATCCTCTGTCGTCCCCTTCTCCTCTTGCCCCCAATCCCTCCCAGCATCAGAGTCTTTTCCAACGAGTCAACTCTTTGCATGAGGTGGCCAAAGTACTGGAGTTTCAGCTTTAGCATCATTCCTTCCAAAGAAATCCCAGGGCTGATCTCCTTTAGAATGGATTGGTTGGATCTCCTTGCAGTCCAAGGGACTCTCAAGAGTCTTCTCCAACACCACAGTTCAAAAGCATCAATTCTTTGGTGCTCAGCCTTCTTCACAGTCCAACACTCACATCCATACATGACCACTGGAAAAACCATAGCCTTGACTAGACGGACCTTTGTTGGCAAAGTAATGTCTCTGCTTTTGAATATGCTATCTAGGTTGGTCATAACTTTTCTTCCAAGGAGTAAGCGTCTTTTAATTTCATGGCTGTGGTCACCATCTGCAGTGATTTTGGAGCCCAGAAAAATAAAGTCTGACACTGTTTCCATTGTTTCCCCATCTATTTCCCATGAAGTGATGGGACCAGATGCCATGATCTTCGTTTTCTGAATGTTGAGCTTTAAGCCAACTTTTTCACTCTCCACTTTCACTTTCATCAAGAGGCTTTTGAGTTTCTCTTCACTTTCTGCCATAAGGGTGGTGTCAACTGCATATCTGAGGTTATTGATATTTCTCCTGGCAATCTTGATTTCAGCTTGTGTTTCTTCCAGTCCAGCGTTTCTCATGATGTACTCTGCATAGAAGTTAAATAAGCAGGGTGACAATATACAGCCTTGACATACTCCTTTTCCTATTTGGAACCAGTCTGTTGTTCCATGTCCAGTTCTAACTGTTGCTTCCTGACCTGCATACAAATTTCTCAAGAGGCAGATCAGGTGGTCTGGTATCCCCATCTCTTTCAGAATTTTCCACAGTTTATTGTGATCCACACAGTCAAAGGCTTTGGCATAGTCAACACATATGTATGGAATCTAGAAATATGGTACTGAAGAATTTATTTGTAGTGCAGCAATGGAGAAACAGACAAATAAAATAGACTTATGGACATGGGGTCGGGGAGAGGGGAGGAGAGGGTTAGATGTATGGAAAAAGTAACATGGAAACTTACATTACCATATGTAAAATAGATAGCCAACAGGAATTTGCCATATGGCTCAGGAAACTCAAACAGAGGCTCTGTATCAACCTAGAGGGATGGGGTGGGGAGGGAGATGAGAGGGAGGTTCAAAAGTGAGGGGATATGTGTATACCTATGGCTAGCTGTTGTTGAGGTTTGACAGAAAACAACAAAATTTTGTAAAGCAATTATCCTTCAATTAAAAAAAAATAAATTTTTTAAAAATTGTAAAAAAATAGTAATTCAAGTGTTGTCTCTGTTTCTTTATTGTATAACTATAGTGCTAACAGAGTCATTAATTTGATTTAATTAATAATTTGATTTATATTAAATATTTGGAATATTTTGAAACACTGAGCAACTTTGCATAGCACTATGCACCTTAACTGCCTGAAGCAATAGTGAAATATACATATTAGATGTTTCAAAATGTTTAAAATATTGTCATCTTTTCATTAATTACCTGAGGTATATTTGAAATATTTATTTTAGTGAATCTAGAAATGTGGGCAAATGCTTAATTAGGTTGGACACATATGTTACCTCAATAGATGTATAGAAATTTATAATATTGTACAAGAATTCTTATATATATTATAATTATTATTATATATAATATTATTATACAAATTCTTCTACCTCAATTTGGTATCTAAAAAGATGAGTGGAGAAAGTGAAAATAAGATTTCCAGTAATCACTGAGTGAACTGAGCTTGACAAAGATTAGGGGTGGGTTGCCTGCATTCCCACTTCTTCTCTGCCCAAATGCCAGACAGAATCTTAAATGCAGATCATTTTTCTTGGGCTCAACTATTTCTGTCTTGTTTGGAGGATTTTCCCCAACCTGTATAAATCCCACATAATATACAGTAGATACAGGGCTTCCCAGATGGCTCAGTGGTAAAGAATCCACCGGCCAATGTAGGATATGTGAGTTCAGTCCCTGGGTCAGGAAGATAGGTCCCTTGCAGAAAGAAATGGCAACCCACTCCAGTATTCTTGGCTGGGAAATCCCATGGACAGAGGAGTCTGGTGGGCTACAGTCCGTGGGGTCACAAAAGAATCGGACACCACTTAAGCAACTAAACAGCCACAAATTTTAAACAATAAAATTCTCTAATAAGTGTGTTAGCCTTACCCTTACTTATCTCAGGCCCCCAGCGCTTCTTTCGGCATTTTTATGTATGACAAATAACTCTGTGTCCAGATAACTCTGTGTTCAAAGATTATGACTGGTCAAAATGAGACTTTAACTTTCTTTTCAAATAATATTTGTGCCTTTTCTAAATGATCTGTGTTTTCATCCTCTTCCTTCCTATTTCCTCCCTCTTCTCCTCCTCCCTGCTTTGCCCTCCTACCCTGTAAAATTGACCCTCTCTTTCTGCACTTCTTTTTATGATCTCCAATGCTTTCTTTCTTCTTCACTTTGGGATTTTATTCTACCAATGAGTTCTCTCCATTAGCTGTTATTTCCCTGCTAGGACACCAAGTCCCTACATTATTAAAAACAATTCTAAATCAACAGGTTCAAAGGTCAGTCAACCAAAGTTAACTGTACTATTACAGGAAATGCTTCTTGCATGTGTGTAGCTTGAAGAATATTGACATTATCTATGTCCTTGTCTTAATAGTTTATGGAGCTTAGATCTCTTCCAATCAAAAGAAAAATAATAGTATTCAAATTTAGCACACTTTATTTTTGATTATTTAGCACACTTTATATTTGATTATTTTGATTTAGACCAGATAACATGTTTTGCCCTAAAATAAGCATGTTGTTTAAAATCCTGAAACTAAGTATTGAACATATCTGTTTTTTTTTAATCTGTTGAATAAAATACAAAAGAAAATAAAGAGGGCTCATTTCTTAATAATGGCAAAGTAATCAACATTTTCATTGAAAAAATTCCATCAAAAATTTACTCGATGCAAGTTCTGCAATTTTAATAAGATTATGCTTCATTAGATCTAACAAAGTACCTGCATACATACTAAAAAATTCCTCAAAGTCTAATTAATGCAAAACAAAAAAGCAAACTGCCTCCTCAAGAATCTATTTGCAATATAACCTTTAATGCCTGCACTGTCCTATATGGTAGCCCCTAGCCAATGTGTTCAATAACCTCAGATATGCAGATGACACCTCACTTATGGCAGAAAGTGAAGAGGAACTAAAAAGCCTCTTGATGAAACTGAAAGAGGAGAGTGAAAAAGTTGGCTTAAAGCTCAACATTCAGAAAACGAAGATCATGGCATCTGGTCCCATCACTTCATGGGAAATAGATGGGGAAACAGTATCAGACTTTATTTTGGGGGGCTCCAAAATCACAGCAGATGGTGACTGCAGCCATGAAATTAAAAGATGCTTACTTCTTGGAAGTAAAGTTATGACCAACCTAGATAGCATCTTCAAAAGCAGAGACATTACTTTGCCAACAAAGGTTTGTCTAGTCAAGGCTATGGTTTTTCCTGTGGTCATGTATGGATGTGAGAGTTGGACTGTGAAGAAGTCTGAGCGCCGAAGAATTGACGCTTTTGAACTGTGGTGTTGGAGAAGACTCTTGAGAGTCCCTTGGACTGCAAGGAGATCCAACCAGTCCATTCTGAAGGAGATCAGCCCTGGGATTTCTTTGGAAGGAATGATGCTGAAGCTGAAACTGCAGTCCTTTGGCCACCTCATGCGAAGAGTTGACTCATTGGAAAAGACTCTGATGCTGGGAGGGATTGGGGACAAGAGGAGAAGGGGACGACAGAGGATGAGATGGCTGGATGGCATCACTGACTCAATGGACGTGAGTCTGGGTGAACTTCGGGAGATGGTGATGGACAGGGAGGCCTTGTGTGCTGTGATTCACGGGGTCACGACTGAGCAACTGAACTGAACTGAACTGAATGTGTTCCTACTCAAATTTGAGTTAAAATTAAAATTTAGAATTTGTTTCTTCAAATGTAATAGTCACATGCCAGGTATTCAATAGACACAAGAGGCCAGTAGCCACCATTTTGGAAAGTGTAGGTTTATAGAAACTTATATCATTGCAAAAACTTCTATTAGATATTTTTGCTTTAAATCTTTCAGAATACCTACTTTGTCTTTCTACATAAAGTGATGGCAAATACTCAGAAAGTTGATAAGGAGGTTATATGAAAGCATGTGCATGATGCTTTCAGTAAATGTCTGTTCAGTAAAAAATGTTTTGTTTCCTCTCTTCCTTCTTACTCTGGAAACTTTTCCATAATTATGGTTATTCCATAAATTGAGAAGCAAACCATCCATGGAAAGATATGTGAGATCATAGAATTATTGTTCTTCTGACTTTTAAAATGTTTTTATGGATGCCTTTCTTTTTTGACAATCTTAACTATATTTACCATTTTACTATCTCAAGGTGGTAGTGGTTATCATTTTGTGTGTGTGTATAAAGTTCACTGGAAAACCACAAGGACCATAGTTCAATATTTTTCTGAAATATTTAGAGTAATATTTTGATGTGCTTTTCCCTAAAACAAAGACTTAGAATAGACTCTATAGCCATTAAGATGTCTATCTGCAAGCATCCTATCTATGACCACTAAGCAGTTACTCTCTAAAGCCGACTGAACTTCACCGGTCTCTTCTTCCATTCTCACTTTTGGCAAGAGTGAAGAGAGGGAATCCATTTTAGACTCCATCCTTACCAGCACAGAGAACTCTGATCTGAAGAATCAAAGCCCAGCCCCAAACCAGCAAAACACAAAAAAAATAACAACGTTTTAATTTCTTATTGAGTCATTGAATTGAAGCTAGTTGGAAATTTCTACAACTAAATAGATGGATTCTAAAGCTTGACTTGCAGTTGTTGCCCCCCCCCCATCATTAATTGATATTTCCATAACTGTAAATAGGAAAGGAAGGGAGGGAAGTGGGGAGGACAGTGGAGGACGATGATGAGATTGAAAAGTGGCTGGAGTCAGTTCCAGAAGCCTCGAGGCTTTCACGTTGGTCCAGCCAGTCCCTGTGGTGCGGGGATCAGTATTACATTGTCAGGAGGATGAACGAGGCCATCTTTTTTTTTTTTCTTCTCTTCATCTCTCATTTCCACTGCTCCCTGGGTTAAGCTCTCAGGGTGAAGTACTCCCAAGGAGAGCTAGAAAATTTGTACAGCTCTTGCCATAAAAGAGCCCAGGAACCCGAAGAGTCAAATACAGCCTAAAATTAGCCTTACAGGTGCTAAATATCCTATCGGGGCAGCCGCTTCTGCAAGTGGAAAACAAACATTGATTAAAGAACCTAATAGCATGTTTTGCTTTGATAATTGCAGAAGCTGTGGGAAAGAATACGCATTCTCTGGATCGAACTTTGCTAAATGAGGGTCAGTAGCTTTAAGCTTTTTATAGTAGAAGCTCAGCCCTGCAGTAAGTGAATATTTTAACCACAGGAACACCGAAAATTCAATGATATTTTCATAATTGCATTTCAGATAGTCAATAAACACTGTAACCTGAAGTAGCCTGCTTTGAAGCAAACTTGATTGCCTTACTGAAAACATTTTGCTACCTAATATTAATAAACCTAACTGCTGAACTCTGAATATAATAGGACAATTACCTCCAGGAAGCATTAGTATTCATTATACCCAAAACATTAGTTTGTGTAGACAGCTGCAGACACAATGCATGTAGAACAATTATGGTGCATGCTATTTGAATTTTCTTGTTCATCTGAAATACTTGTGTCTGAAATACTTTCTTTTAATAATGTCCTGGCTAAATAGAAAATGTATTTACTTATTTATTGTATAGATAAAATACAGATGTGGAAACATAATTACTAAACTCAATGAGATTTATTAAAAGAGAGACTGGGAATTTATACATATTTTTCTTTTGTAGCCAAAGTATTTCATAGAAATAATAATACATCTTAAAATAGATATTAGATATTAGAAGGGCTTTATACTTACCACTGTAACTTAAATATCTTCTTTAATTCTTTGGTTTCTATTTGGGCTATTGGTTGCTTCTCTTTACTTGAGTATGCATATTAATTTCAGAATATCCTAAAATGATGAAGAAAAAGGGATTCGTTATAACCAATCTTCCAGAACAGAGTATAGCTTTAAAACTAAAATTTTTGGATAACGTTCAAAAAGTAATAAATACCACCCCAAGTTCCTCAAATGTTGCTTCTTAGAAACCAAATACATCCTGATTTAGAATATAACATTCAGAACTGACATCTCTCACAAATCCTAAGTAATTGATGAAACCACACAGAAATCCCAGATAAGTAAAGGACTACTTAAAAGGGAAATAAACTAGAAAAGATTATGGCATGAAGATGGTAACCAGCAACAATTAATTTAGCAGAAGTATCAAAGTTCCTTTTCCCTCTCCAACCCTTATAATGCTTAGTGCTCACCTATGGTGTGTTGCTGTTTTGTCACTAAGTCATCTCCAGCTCTTTTGTGACCCATGGACTGTGGCCCACCAGGCTCCTCTGTCCATGGGGTTCTCCAGGAAAGAGTACTGGAGTGGGTTGCCATTTCCTCCTCCAGGAGATCGTCCTGGCCCAGGGATTGAACCTGCGTCTCCTGTGGCTCCTTCATTGGCAGGCAGACTCTTTACCACTGGGCCACCTGTGAAGCCCATGGTGTCGGTGATTGGAATCTAACTGAAGTAGCTTGCATGTTATCACCTGAAGGATTCCAGGGTCTAGAATTTTTAAATTCATAGTATGGGCCTTCAATAATCACTTCCAACAACTGTGATACAGAAAATAAGCGGCATTGAGGGATCTGACAAAATCAAGCTTTTGTCAGTTTTGTGAAGTTAGTGCGAAGGTTATTTGAAGCATGATTATTGACTGTTTCTGTTCTTTGCATGAAGGAAAAGAGAAAGAACATGTTTCTGTCAGACATATTTAATTGTTATTAATTTAAATCAATTCTGCAGTTACTTTTATTGACTCTTAGTTTGCATCTCTCATTGTTCTTTCATCTGCTTTTTATGCCTAGGAAGGAAAACCTCAAGAGCATTATTAATTGGGTTTAAAAAATAGAATGCAAAGTATACATTATCCATCATTTCTATTTCCTTAGCTAAACAAATTGATTGGCATTTGTTTAATATTTTGATTATAAAATCAATGATATTAGTTATAAATGATGTAGAATATACAAGAAAGTAAAATTAACAATTTTAAATCCTTCAATTTTGCCACCAGAGATAATTGACAACATTAGGATAATTTTTAAGAATCTTTTTCTAGGTATATATGTATATCATGTATATTTACTATGTTTTGAGCATTTTCTGAGGCTATCAGACATTCTTGAATGCTTGCTATTAACTGTTATTGACTGCATAATTTATTTAACCAATGTTGGACAATCAGATTATTTCTAATTTTTTTTCACTCTAGCTAATTTTGCAAAGAGCCCCATATAAGTACATTTTATACCAATTTCTATGTATTTTTAATTTGAATATAATTAACATATAATATTATTTACTTTCAGGTTTAAAACATAATGATTTGATATTCATGTATACTCAGAGATAATCACTATAATAAATCTAGTTAACATCTATCGCCATATAGGGTTACAAAAGATCTTTTGTGTGTGTGATGAGAACTTTAGGAGTCTACTCTATTAGCAACTTTCAAATATGCAGGGCAGTATTATTAACTGAGGTCACTGTGCTGTACATTTCGTCCCCATGACCTATGTATTTTTTAACTGGAAATTTGTATCTTTTAACTCTGTTCATCAATTTCGTTCACTCTTTACTCTCCCTGCCTCTGGCAAGTCACCAATCTATTCTATGTATCTATGAGATTGTTTATTTATTTTTGTGGTTCCACATTGGAGAAGGAAATGACAACTCACTCTAGTATTCTTGCCTGGAGAATTCCATGGACGAACCTGGTGGGCTACAGTTCATGGGTTCACATGGTTCCACGTGTAAGTGAGCACGTGGTATTTGTCTTTCTCTATTTGTCTCATTTAAATTAGCCTAATCCCCTCAAGGTTCATCCATGTTGTCACAAATGGCAAGATTTTGTTCCTTTTTAAGGCTGAATAGTAATCCACGGTGTGTGTCCGAGTGTGTTGTGAGCCATAGTTGCTGTATCCATTCATCTGTTGATGAACGTTGAGGTCATTTCCATATTTAGCTATTGTAAATAAGACTGCAGTGGATGTAGGGTGCAGATATCTTTTTGAGTTAGTATTTTCAGTTTCTTTTCGATAAATATCCAGAAATGGAATTGCTGGATCGTAGAGTAGGGTCTCTTTAATTTTTTGAGGAACCTCCATACTGTGTTCCATAGTGGCTGTACTGGTTTACATTCCTACCAACGGTGCACAGATTTTCTTTTCTTTGCATCCTCACAGTACTTTTTATTTCTTGATTTTTTATAATATCCATTCTAACAGTTGTCAGGTGATAGCTCACTATTTATTTATTCATTAATTCTAGCAGAAGTCTTGTTTCTCCACTGCTGGACAAAGATATGGCCAATGATTAAACTTCTCTGACCTTCTGTGTTATTTACAGGATGAGTGCATCCCTTCACCTGTATGATACAGTATAAGTTTTTATAATTTAATTTTTTAGTTAGTCAAATTCATTATTTTTAATGAGCCCATCATTATTTTACTATAAAAATAAAGATTTATATATATGTATGTATGTATATGTGCATGTATGTATGTATATACATATATATGTATATGCGTGTATGTGGTGTGTGTGTGTGTGTGTGTATGTGTGTATATATAGCTTTGTGGTAAAGTCCTACTCCAAGTAAAAATATGCACCAATGAATAGCTGAGTTGAACCCTGCATATCTTTATAATTCTGGTTTTCAAAACTTAACAAAGCGAAGCAGAAGTCACATCGTAAACTTCTCAACATTATTTCTGTAGTCTGAATAATATTTTCCAGCAAATAATCCTGAAATAATTGGATTAATAATACGGAATAATTAATAATACAGAATAATTAATAATACAGAATAATCCATCCTTGATTATTTGATTTATGCTACCATGTAGTTCTTCTGAGTATAAGTATGGAGATATGAACAATCTTCTATATACATTTCCTGATGGATTTTTAGCACCCATCTCTTCTTTTACATTTCTTGGAAATGTCTGCCTTTTATTTTGAGTCTGAAGACATTATAAGCATAATCTATCCACAGATACAAAATGCATGTAAGATAATAGCCCCATTCACCACCATTAAATTAGGATGTAAATATTGAATACCAGATTAGGAAAGTAAAATAATGACAAATTTGTTCCTAAATACTTGAAGATACAATGGATCTCTTACAAACAGTAAAAACCAGATGATAAACCGTCGGTTTTATATCCTATATGTACTTTCTAGGGCTTCCCTGATAGCTCAGTTGGTAAAGAATCTGCCTGCAGTGCAGGAGACCCTGGTTCATTTCTTGGGTCAGGAAGGTCCCCTGGAGAAGGGATAGGCTACCCACTCCTGTATTCTTGGGTTTCCCTTGTGGCTCAGCTGGTAAAGCATCTACCTGCAATGCGGGAGACCTGGGTTCAATGCCTGGGTTGGGAAGATCCCCTGGAGAAGGGATAAGGCTACCCACTCCAGCATTCTGGCCTGGTTGCAAAGAGTCGGACACAATTGAGTGACTTTCACTTTCACTTTCATACGCACTTTCTACTATATTCAGTAAATCACCTGTTACAAGTTTTAGGTTTTCCCATTATAAATAGGTTTATTATATTCAACACACAGAGGCTAACTGAAATGAAATGATATAATTATAGTATCTAAGAAAGTACTTGGAGTAATTTTAGAAACAATATAAAATTTAGATCTCATATTTTGTAGCACAAATGTACACCTGGTACAGTGTTCCCTTTCAGATGTCACCCAGATATGGCTGTACTATCTAAGGCCAGGATATTTCCAGGGAGAAAGGGTCTCGTACTTTCCCTAGGAATATCTTTTTAACTTTAAAGATTGCATCCTCTATACGTTTAATAGCCTACTCCAAGGGATACCAAATAATTTTAAAGTCTTACTTGTATTTTCAAGTTTCTTACCATCTGTTTGAGGAGACAAGGTTAACACACATGAAAGATAGAGCGACGTCAGTACACAGATGCAACACAATGCTACATCTGATAAAACACTAAGCCTCATGAGAATTTAAAAGAGAAAAGGAGACCCACATGGACCAGAGTCAGAAGGCTTCATAAAAGAGGTGGGCTTGTGGCAAGCCTTAAAGGAACACATTTTCTATGGGAAGAAAATTCAGAAAGAGTTAATCCAGTAAAAAGTAGGAAATATCAAGAATATTGACTAAAAATAGGTTTATATGTCAGCCAATTTGGCCACCTGATGTGAAGACCTGACTCATTGGAAAAGACCCTGATGCTGGGAAAGATTGAAGGCAGGAGGAGAAGGGGACGACAGAGGATTAGATGGTTGGATGGCATCACTGACTCAATGGACATGAGGTTGATTGAGTAAGCTCTGGGAGTTGGTGATGGACAGGGAAGCCCAGTGTGCTGCAGTCCATGGGGTCCGAGAGTCGGACACAACTGAGCAATGGAACTGAACTGATGTCAGCCTAAAGATGAAAGCCATGTTGCATAATTAGAGTGGGACCAAATTGAGATTCTGGAATATATATAGATATGAATGGACTTTCATTTTAGGAGCTCTTAAACCAGTGAGAATTCCTAGTCAAATGGAATTTCTTTGGTGGTAGAGACTCCAAGAAAACTTGTTGAAATGATCTATTACAAAGTATAATAGTTATTTTCTATGGACAGCATTGTTGAAAATGTTCTAATGTCCACCTGTTTTTCATAATGCATATGAACATCTGTCTTTTTAAAAAGCCCCTCCATAGTAGTGATTTTTATAGCATGTTATAATTTATTTCTGTGCAGGGTGATTGTTTGTATTAAATGAAAATATGCAGAATCAGCCATTCCAACAAGATTATAGGCAAAATTATATTTAGTGGGTAAAGTAGTAATAAATCATAATAAACAAGAACTTCTTTCCTATATTGTGTTAAAGTTCCCAAGCTTTAGAATGGTCAGTTTTTTAAACATCCAAGAGGAACATAAGGTGGCTAGATATATATATATATTAAGGTTATTTTTCCTTCTTCACACACACAAACATACATACATATATATATATGTGTGTATGTATGTACATAACAGGAGTTGGAGCCAAATAGCCCCAATTAATCCAGCACTATTTGGCACCATTGGACTCCCTGCTGAGAAGAAACCCAGATTTGATACAAGCAAAAGGTCTGAACTGGTTCTTTATCTGGCTTCCCCAGGTGAGCCTTAAGGGCGGTACCTGGATTGTGTTCTAGGGACAGCTAACTGCGAGTTGCTGGTGTCATCCTCAGCTAGTGAGTAGAGAAAAACCAAGATCCAACCTTCCGCCCAGATTTAAGAAGAGATTTGAGATGTACATGTGTGTGCATGTGTACCTATGCACGGAGTTTATTTGCTAACTTGCTGAGTCTGTTCAAAAAATTCCATGAATCTTCAATTTTGCTCTTGTGTGAGAATGTGCACACTCTTAAAGTTTGTAGCCAAGGGCATACTCCCCTGCTATCCATTTGTATTAAAGAACATTAGGCTCACCTCCACATCTCTAAGGCTTTCCTTGTATTTTGTTTTTTCCCCTAACCATTGGCAATTCAGTGTCAACAGTTTTGCGACCAAACCTGTAAGGGATTTTCAAAACCATCTGAAGTTTTATTCAAAGAAAAGCAAATTTATTAATAAGATGCTAAGAAATCAGTAGGTCTGGGTGCTTTGGCAAGCCAAGGCTAAAATTTCATTTTATCCTTACCATCATGTTAAAATAGTCACTTGCTGACATTTATTATAAGGCTGCTGCTAAGTCGCTTCAGTCGTGTCCGATTCTGTGCGACCCCATAAACGGCAGCCCACCAGGCTTCCCCGTCCCTGGGATTCTCCAGGCAAGAACACTGGAGTGGGTTGCCATTTCCTTCTCCAATGCACGAAAGTGAAAAGTGAAAGTGAAGTCGCTCAGTCGCTG
>NW_011494622.1:1305548-1468064 GCF_000754665.1 Bison bison bison
TGCAAGTCCCCGTCCCTGGGATTCTCCAGGCAAGAACACTGGAGTGGGTTGCCATTTCCTTCTCCAATGCACGAAAGTGAAAAGTGAAAGTGAAGTCGCTCAGTCGTGTCCGACTCTAGCGACCCCATGGACTGCAGCCTACCAGGCTCCTCCATCCATGGGATTTTCTAGGCAAAAGTACTGGAGTGGGGTGCCGTTGCCTTCTCCGTATTATTTTTCTTTAATAACCAGAAATCGAATAAATTGCTCTTTGGTGAGGAAGTTAGTACATTTTGGAAGCCTTTCATCTTTTTGTTAATACAAATAACTATTTCATTAACATGGATATTTGTAGGTTATTTAAGAAGTTTTTAGGGTAAAGAGGTTTTAAGATAAATAAGGTGCTTTTTTTTTAATAAGGACAATTTTTCTTCAACTAAATTCTGTTAATACTCTGTGCTTGAATAATCTTAAGAACTATTGTGTATTTGAGGAGTGTTAGAATTTTATCTGAAATTATTTTCAGTACTATGAACTGGAGTGTTCCCTTTCCCAATTCCTACAATTGAACAACATTGGTTGCCTCTGTACTTCCATAGCCCTGAAGGCAACATATGTTATTAAACCACAGACAGTCACCAGGGAGAGCCATGAACATGTGGGAAATTAGGGTTCCTAAGTAGAGAGAAGTTGGTAAATCTATAAAACTGTAGAAAATCTCTCTCTTGGGTCATCTCCCTACTTTAAATTATCCCTGTTAGCCAAAATAAACCTAAAGGAATCATTCCATGGTTAATGCGCTTTGATATACTTGGTTCAGTTGTGGTCAGGAGGTCTGCCTTACATGTCTATAACAAATGTTTTCTCTGGGCACTCAGTGCTATTGATTTTGTGGGCAAAGGGGTGTGATCAATGGAGTTACAGTTGGCAGCCTAAAAATGATTGAGGCAGAAGTACCATAATGAGGAGCTAACCTCCAAAGGCTCAGCTTTGAGATGCTTATCCAGACCTCTTGCCTTCTCAAAACTAGGAGAGAACCTGGGAAGTGCTTTTTTTGTATTTCCTTTTGCAAGGATTCTGTTGGTATATACTTCATGTCAGATCAGAAATTCCGTAAGAATATCTTTTACACTATTTTTTTTTTTTTTTAGCCAAGGGGCTATAAACTCTTAAAGGGCACTGTTTGAAAACTCAGACTTTTCTTTGTTATATTATGGAGAGAAGTGACATGGAGAATTCTTAGCTTCAAAAACTTAACTTGTTCTGTGAAAGAATAAAATTTCTTATTAATTTTTAGTCATAATGGTGGCCATCTAAAAGTAAACCTTCTCCTGCTGTGGAGACATTGGTTGACAAATATATTTTGTCTTTATCTATATTGGGAAGCTTCCCTGATGACTCAGACAGTAAAGAACTCTACTGTAATGTGGGAGATCTGGATTGGAAAGATCCCCCTGGAGGAAGGCGTGGCAACCCATACTCCAGTATTTTTGCCTGGAGAATCCCCATGGACAGAGGAGCATGGTGGGCTACAGTCCATGGGGTCACAAAGAGTCAGACATGACTGAGCAATTAAGCACAGGACCCAGGTAAGCTCATGAACAGGGTAGCATGTCGTAGAAAGGAACTTGACTTGCCTGCAGGCAATGGCCCATCTCTAAAGGATTTTAGGCAAAGAAAAAAGGCAGAGCTGATGGCAACCGTAGAAATGCTGATCCAACTGTACTTTCAGCCAAAGAAGTCACGATCACTTATAGTATGCCAGTTTGCCTAGAAGTATACTTGGAATAGTTCTGAGAACCAGTATACTCCTAATGAAACTGAAATGTTAGTAAAAATCTTCCTTCTAGTGATACTTTGCGTGTTTTGAAACATATGAGCAATTTGACAAATTATATAAATGCCCCCTATAACTGCCCATTATATTAAAAATATTATCATGGAAGACTTTACATAATTCTCACACTACTCTTATTGAATTATTTGAGCAATATGGGTATTTACAATTTATTAGATGATACCTTGATAGCATGAAAAGTTACTAACCAGGTACGGGGAAGCCTGGTGGGCTGTCGTCTATGGGGTCGCACAGAGTCGGACACGACTGAAGCGGCTTAGCAGCAGGAGCAGTGTATTATCAGAGTACATTGAGCACTCTATAAAGTTAGACTTATTTCAGGTAAGAGTGTGTAGACATGGTATCTATCTTGTAGCATTCAAAGACACAGCAGGAAAGAAGAAATTTTTAGTCTAATACATTTATTTCAAATCTGAAATATGCCTTTGGATATGTCTCTTAAATCTGCTTTTCTCATAAATAATATGTAGTAGTAATTTTAAAGACTATTGATTAGTTTAACACAAAAATCTACTCCTGGCTCCCTGTCTGATATCACCTTCTTTTAAAATTGAGGAGTTTTTGAGTATTATTTAGATATTTCATTGATATGAAAACTAAATACTTGAGTCTGCAGGCAGCAGAATGCCTTAGGCAACCAAGCATATCAAAATATAGTACTCAGAGAGACTTTTACTACTCCTGCTATTTAAAGACCTATTTTCATGAGCTTATTAGCTACTAGTGATCCCAAAGGAGAAATACAATTAAAACTTAATCATACCAAAAGCTGGGATTCTTCTGATTCAGCGAACTTGTAATCTATTATATTTAGTAGTTTACTTGTAAATGTCTGAACACCGAGAATGAGAATCATATAAATGCACTTCATTCTGTAGGGGTACAGCTTCTTTGACCTCACATCACAGGATTTGCCATTTCTGTGTACATTTTGCTATATCAGCCCTCTCCCCCTTTTTTTTTTACACTTTCCAGGGTTTCTAAATTGGCATCTCTCTTTTCTTTTGTGAAAGCAGAATAGCTTCCATTCCCTTTAACTATCACATTATCCCATTCCCTAGATCTAAGATATGAAATCAAATCCTTATAAAATAGATGATGCTGAAGAATTTGAGCCTGCATTAGCAAGTCAAGTAAAGAGTTTAGAGATATATAAAAACCACACTCAAATGATCTTATATTTGCCCAGGAGCTCGAGGTGAACAGGGAGATTTTATTACTCAGAGAACCAAAGTGACTACGCTGTTTCATTTACAAATATTGATTCTCCTGTGTGTCCCTACCCTACCTCCCTACCATCGCCACTGCCTTTTGTTATGGGATAGTTTGAGCTTCCCTAGAGCCAAGTAAAACAGAAAGGAGCAGTAAGAGAAAGGAGTACTGGCCTTGCCTCCCATAATGAAGGAGTGTTTTCTACTGCTTTCTTTGGGTCTCCTCTGCTTTGTTGCTGCAGAAGGAAGCCTGGTCAGAGTGTAGCAAGCGTGACAGGAGACCCGGGGCACCCTGGTATTCTGCTGGCCTTGTGGCCACTTCCTGAGTCATCTTCTATGTGCTGGATCTGACAGGTTGGTGACAGTGGGCTTTGCTGGCACCTGGTGTCATAAAGGTTTTCTCTTTATCCAACAGAGAATCAAAACCTTCAGACAGGACAGGAATCATTGAAATGGTCTGTGTGTCATTTGGGAGTAGAACTAGATACCCTCAGGGGCACATCTCATTCCACTTTTTGAATTTACTGGTCTTATCCAATGAATGAATTTTCAAATCAGGTGCTGCATATATTTTAAGTTTCAAATAATTATTATTTTTATGTTCCCTCCTCTTTCTGTGGGGAGAGGGAACAAAGGACACTGAAGCAGAGGGTTCTCTCTACCAATGAAGATTCTCTCTCATAATTTTGATTAAATGTGATGAAGAGAAAGACCAAGTTCTGTGGCCATAAAAGAGGATTTATAACTAAGACTATATTAGCCATATTGCTGATGGTCTAAAGGATCTCATTCTTGTAGTTGACTCTTAAACAATGCAGGGGTTAGAAGCTCTGCACAGACAAAAATCTACATATAACTTTTATAGCTGGCCCTCTGTATACACAAGTCCTCAATATCTGTGGTTCCACATCTGGGGGTTCGACCGACTGCAGAATGTGTAGTTCTGTGACGTTTACTATTGAAAATGATTGATGAAATAGTAGACCTGTGCAGTTTAAACCCATGTTGTTTAAGGGTCAGCTGTACTTGTGTTTCAAGTCGGGTCAACCAGTAGTTCTCATGATGAACAGTTTTATTTGGCAGAATCCAGCCCCGCTGTCTGTTGGGATTTTTTTTTTCAATCCATCCTTCTAATTTCTCCTCCCTCTTGGTTTCAGTTTTATTCTTGTTATTAGATCATTCCTATTCCATCTTGAGATTTAATGTCTGGAGAGTTTTGCCATTTGGCACTGGAAGTTTTTGATCTACTTTGAGGCAACTGGGACAAACTGCTGCAAATTATCCAATGGTGTTAAAGAGCCCCACACTCTCCTTCCTGGGCAAGAGGGCTGCTAGTGTCCCACTGAGGCACAGATCACTTGTTTTGTTGTGCATCTCCAGAAATGTGTATCATCTACTTTAGACGGATTTGTTCTCAAAGTGACACAGTGTTGCTTCAGTATAACCTACGTGCTTACAGATCAGAGTTGCATGAGGAGAAGAGTGATCTCCATTCATTCATTCCAAATATGTTTATTACTTGCCTGCTGTATGCTAGACGTTCTTAGAAATTGGGAGATTTCTATGGACAACAACAACAAAAAATGATGTATGCCTGTATGAGGCTTACATTTTCAGCAATATATAATAATCTGTATATTTATAATAATTTTATATGTATATATACATAGGAGGAGAGAGAGGGGTGGAGTATTTTTCAGGGTGAAGCATAATTCTACAGAAAATAGGAAAACAAGCAAAAGAGGACTGAGTGTGTTGAGGACAGAGTGGAGGGAACTTTGTCTCTTTCCTTAACCTGAGAGCAGGCCTATCCATTCCAGAGGTGCAGTTGGCTTTCTTGTGCTCCTGGTTTACACTGCTCTCCTCTCACATAAGACCCAAGGGATCAATTTCTCTGGTCTACAGGGATGTGCAACTGAGAGGCTTGCTCTCTCTCTTGCTTGGGGTCACGTAAGAACGGCATATATACTTTTTGATTGTTCGTTCCTTTGGTGCCCAGCAAACCACAAGGCTGAGCGCTCAGAGTTCATGATATCATGAGCAAATACTATAATCACCAAATTTGAACAACTTCCTTTCTTGCTATTAACCCACAAAGAGCCACCAAATAGGAAATGGCTTGTATAAAAAGATTTCGTTTTTCCAAACAACATCAGGGAAGATTATGTATAGGTAAATAGCTAAAACTGGTGTGTGTCGTGAAAGAGTATTTAGAAAGGACCAGGCAGTGTTCTAAGAATCATTCCCCGTGTAAATACATTTCTCACTGAAAATAACTTAAGATAGTTACTGCTGTCATCTGCATTTTGTAGGTGAAGGATTTTCAGTGAAGCATTGATATTAAACTATATGTTTTTGATCATTGAATATAGAAATACATCATTTTGCCTGTTGTATGTTTAAAAGGAGGTTAACAATACTTTCCTTACATATATTATATTTTGTGTGAATCAAATAGCATCCTTATTCAGTGGCTCAGCTTATTTTCTGAACCATGGCTGTGTTCTCATGAACTTTACTTTCTTTACTTCTTTCTGGAACATTCAATTTTCCTGGCAGAATTAAGACCTTTCTTTTTCCCTGTGCTAAGTTATACCAACTTCCAAATTTATCATATTTATTCCTGCTTTCCTTATTAATTAATGAATTGGGAAGTAATATTTCAATTATATGAAATAAAATAACAATAGCAAATATTCATATAGCACTTCCTATATTACAGGTACTGTTCTAAAATCTGAATGTGTACTTATTCAGTTTTAATTATTTTTGTAGGCAGTACTGCTAGAGAGCTCATTACACAGACATAGAAACTGAAGTACAGAGAATCAGAGTACCCACCCAAGGTCTTCTTGAATGAAGGGAGAGTCCAGATTCAAATGCAGACATTTGGGTTCAGAGTTTGTGCTTCCAAGTATTACATGCATCTGCTTGTATGCACTGAGACCATTAAGAAGTAGAAGAGTTTATAAAATTAGGCTTCATTACGATGACAATTTGAAGGTCTATTCCATGGTTTGGGACATTTGGAGGGTTTTTTGTTGTTTTTTTGTTTTAAACACCCAAACAGTGCTGTGGCCAGGAGCAGTATGACACACTCAAAGTCAAATCTCTCGTCATTACCTAGTTTCTTCCGAACCAAAATGCCACTGTTTGGTTCTTCTCTCTAGTATCATATTTTAGCTGTATGTCCAGAATTGCCTTTTGAGCTTCCTAGATGGCTCAGTGGTAAAGAATCCTCTGGCCAATGCAGCAGGCACAGGGAATGCGGGTTTGATACATGGGTGGGGAAGATTCCTTAAAGAAAATGGCAGTTCACTCCAGTATTCTTGCCTGGAGAATTCCATGGACAGAGGAGCCTGGTGGGCTACAGACCATGGAGTCTCAAAGAGGCAGACAGGAGTGAGTGACTGAGCTTAGCACCAGAAAGAATTGCTTTAGAATATCACAAGTTTGGAAGGGATATAGTCATGCAGACAGGGTATTAGCAAGCATTCAGTGCTGAAGCCTGCTCCCCTAAGGACACATTGTAAACCTAGTTAGGTTTTGTAGTTTTGTTTTTCATAGATCGAAACTCAACTATCTAAATCATATTACCTTTTGTGAAAAACTTGATCTCAGATTATTATTTGTTGTCACATACTATAAATTTGAAAATTATACCAAACTGCTCCTGGAAAGGAATGTAATTAAAAGTCTTGGAAAACCTTTTAACTTTGAGTAATTGTAGTCAGTGATATGTTTCTAGCAGCACATTTTTCCCTACAAGCTGTTTACAAAGGAATTGTACTGAGACGCACTTCATTCTGATGTGTTTTTCTCTTTTAACGCTACTGAAATGGAATCTGCTCTCTACTAGTGGAGGGTGATCTCACGCAAGACTTTTACAGGTAGAAAAGATTGCCTATTACCTCTTTCTTGCCTTCAGACATTTGAAAAGTACATAAATACTGAAAAGGTTCAAGTGCCCATTTAGACATTATTACTGTAAACTAAGTATTGACAGGTATTTCATATCCTGTATCCGACATTTAACAAAATTCTTCAATTTCAGTTTTGCAGATAATCTTAGAGATTGGAAGAGGAGCTTGGTATCTTTCTCTACTTGTCTCAACTGAGGAGCACAGGAAGGACGTGAAATGCCAGGGGCTTTATCACCATAAATATTAGAACCTCAAGGTTCTTGTATTTGAAAGATTATCTAAAAGGGTCAACATTATCTAAAAGAATTTTTTTTGTGTGAAAATTGTCAATATTTTCAACTTCTGAGCAGCTTTTTCTTTGGAGGCTTTGGCCAGAGCCATGGGATATGACCCCAGGCAATAAAAAGCAAGATTTCTTGTAACCTCCAGGGACTTTGTTGTTGTTCAGTTCGGTCTCTAGGTCATGTCCGACTCTACAACCCCATGGACTGCAGCACGCCAGGTTTCTCTGTCCTCCACTATCTCCCAGAGTTTGCTCAAACTCATGTACCTTGAGTCGGTGATGCTATCTAACCATCCCATCTTCTGCTTCCACCTTCTCCTTTTGCCTTGAGTCTTACCCAGCAACAGGGTCTTTTCCAGAGTTGGTTGTGTGGTCTTTGGAGACTCCCTTAGTTATCAGGGCCTCTTAATGACCTTGGCTTCAGATGGAACTATGGATATTACCCTTAGCAGCCATCGCTACAAGAACTACTCCTTGGGAGCCTAATATGTGCCAAGCTCTGTATTATCTACTTTAGTTAATCCTTTCAACAACCATATTAAATAAATATTATTGTTATTCCTTTTTCATCAGTGAGGAAACTGAAGTCTAGAGAGGTAAATAGCTTGTGCAAGATCACTTGGTATCTATCATCCCAGAATGCAGTCCTGGTCAACTCAAATTAGGAGGCTGTGTCTTAACCACTAAACTATCTTGATTAGAATGTGGTTGGAGTCATCAGTGAGGCTTTGCATACAGAGGCTAATTTTAATGTTGCCACTTCATAATAAGATCTAAGAAATTTCCCATTTTCCCTCATAAAACATGAAATAAAAGTAGAGATATACTTTATTCAATCAGAAAAAAGTAATGTTCACTAGATGGTTGGTGTCTGTATGAAGTAATTTGATAAATTAGCTGGTGAGCTATTTTTATTTATGATTTTCTCTTCTAAAGGGTATCACCTCTGCTTCAATATGAGCTGAGCTATTGTAGACAGGAGTCTGTCTGAAAATAACACCCTGAGCTAGGAGATGCATAAATATAATCTTATTGTAAACAAGACTTATTTACTGATTGTCTGTAAGAGGTGGAAGGGTGTATTCATTTCCTAGGGCTGCCATAACAAATAACCACATTCTGGGTGGCTCTAAATAACAGAAGTTTATTCTCTCACAGTTGTAAAGGCCAGAGTGTGAAATCAAGTTCTTGGAAAGCTCTCTCTTTAGACTCTAGGGGAGAATCATTCCTTTCCCTGTACAGGTTCTGGTGGGTCCAGGAGTTCCTTGGCCCATGGCTGCATAACTTGAATTTCTTCCTCTGTTGTCACATATTCTTCTTCTTCTACCTACACCTTCTCCTCTTTACTGTGCATCTTTAATAAGGACATTTGTTGTTGGATTTGGGGTATACTCTGATTATCCAAAATGATCTCATCTTGAGATGCTAATTTATATCTGCAGACACTTATTCCAAATAAAGTCTCATTCATGGGTTCTAGAAATTAGAATAGAGACATAACTTTTTTTAGGGGGCTGAGTACTATTTACCCAACTCTAGTGGTAAATGAAATATGAAATGGTCCTTTGATTTCTAAACTGTAGGCTCTTAACTGAAATAATAAATACAGAAATGTGGAGAGAAAAAAAAAAAAATGAAGTGATGTGTTTTGTTGAGGACCTACTGATTATGCCTGGGAGTAGTTTCAGACCTTTAGCTGGGGACTCAACAAGAGTCAGTACAGAATATACTGAATTGGGGAACCCTTCAGCACACATGGGAGTGTTTTAGTTTGGGTAAGGGAAGGGTATTAACAACCAGAGTGGGATGAGAAGGAAGTCAGAGTGCATGCTCTGCATTCACTTTTCTTCCACTTGATAAATAGGTTAAAGAGGAGCTGTCAAGAGAGACTGAAAAGGAGTGCTGGTTTGCGGCAGTCAGATAACGTGTGCGTTAAATACGGGGAGACACAGGAGGGGGATTCAGGAAACACAGCTGAGGAAAAGTGAATCAGATAACGTGTGCATTAAATACGTGGGAGACACAGGAGGGGGATTCAGGAAACACAGCTGAGGAAAAGTGAATGCAAGAAGACACCAAACATAAATACCCTGTTTCTTAACATTGTCAGAAAGCAATTCTATGTCTCGGTAATGGGGAGAATCACGTTAACATTTCACTTCCGTCTTTGCCCAGTGGTTTTTCATTGCCTGTAAACTCATCAGAATGGTGCATGGATTCCATATGTTTGTATTTCCCCCAAGCCCTCTGTTTGGCTCCGAGTGTGTGGACAATGACAGCCTAAGATAACTGCACAGCAGCAGATTGACCAGTGTGATACACACCTGTGGCTGTCACTTGCAGACTTGACCCGGGGTCTCTGTGGACCAGAAGGTTCTGAGTGACTGCTTTCCCTGTCCCTCTGTGCACGTGAAGATAGTTAGCAATTCTGTCTATTAGACTAAGCAAGTAAACAGGCCTGGCCCTTCGGGCCACCAGGATGACAGTGTCCAGTGGACAGCACATTGTTTCCTGTCACTGTGTCGTTTTTTTTTTCCTTTCCAAATGTTGTTTTGTTTGGTTTTGATGAAAATACAAACTCTGAATCTATAGCTTAAGAAAAGTTCTCTCAGTAAGCCTTGCACCTAAAACCCCAGTGTTTCTCAAACTTTCTCCATTATTATTCCCCTAAAGTACCTTTATGCTTTTTCTAATCACCACCCACCCAATTATATATTAATACAATTACAATGACTAGGTGTTAATACCACTATATATCTGTGTGTGTACTATGACCTTTGGAGGAACAAAAACCATTGTAATATATGAGATTTTTGCAACAACATCCCCAACCAATTTTTGCCCTCTGTGGGCAATATCATCCTATTGAGAATGCATGGGTTAGGGTCTTTCATTAAAGTTCATTTTAGCAGCTACAATAGTAAATGGCCATCCAGTACATGGAAGTAGGTACTTTACTTCAAATTAAGGATATTTTATGTCCAGGAGAGCATATTTTACTTTCTTTTCTCCACTAGAGATTTGGAAACATTATTAATAAAACTAATGAAAATTTAATTTCATAGAAACATATGCTGAAGCTAATTTTTGGTCACTATTACTTATGATTTCATTTTAATCAAGTGCCACATGGTACTAAATGCCTCCATAAGTTCATACCCTGACTCCATGAATTGTTTCTGGATGACCTTTACAAAAGTCACCTGCTGAAATGAGTCCAGAAGAAAGGAAATTCAAAAGCATCCCCGCCTATTAGTATCAATCTTTATTCTTTAAGCTGCAGTAATGGAAACCCACATTAGCCTGTATCCTCAATACATAAATTAAATATATAAATTAATTATCCACCTCACAGACTTGCCACTTAAGAAGGATTTGGTCAACAAAAGCTTTTGGGTTGGCCAAAAGTTTCTTTCAGTGTTTACAGAAAATGAACTTTCAGGATTTACAAATGAAATTTTGGCCAACCCAATATGTGTGTGTGTGTGTGTGTGTGTGTGTGGTTGCTCAAACTAAAATCGTTGGAATTTGTCACCAGCAACCCCGTCCACACAAGCTGTTGACCAACAAACCCTGCCAACTGTGCCTTCAACAGAAAACGAGAATCCAGCCACCTCCCACCACCTTCACCCTGACCTGAGTCACAAGCGTCTCGCAGAAGCATCGTAGAGGCCACCAGCTACATCCCTAATTCCACCCTTGCCTTCTACAACCTGATCTCACCAGCAACCAGAGGAGCTCTTAAAAGAATTCGCATCACACCACTTGCTGCTCACTACCCATTAGTAACTTCCATCTCCTTCAAGGGAAAAGTCAAGCCATCGTGGCCTGTGAGACCCATGCTGATGGGGCCCCTGTCGCATCTTTGGCTTCTTTTCTTACATTCCCTCTGCTCTGGCCACACTGGCCTCTGCTGTTTCTTGAACAGTCTGAAGCACAAACCCCACTTCCGCAGCTCAGAGCTTTTTCATGACATTCCCTGAACCCACAAGACTCTTTGCTCATGTTCTCATGGTTTGCCTCCTTGCCTTTTTCTTATCTCAATTCAAATGTCTGCATATCCCTGAGGCTTTCTCCAGCCACATTTTAAATAGCCAAAACAAAAACAAATTCATGAAGGGGACTCCTTATCCCTTTTACTCTGCTTAATTTTTTTTCTCTCAGCATTTACACCAACACTATCTTTAATATTTATAGAAGATTTGTCTATCTCTGTTCACCATTCAAGTCCTCTGGGATGGAAATTGTCCTTGTGACATAAACATAGAATGCATATAGAGCTTACAGCTCTTTGTCTGGCAATTAATGGGCACTCAAAAATGTTTGTGTAATTCACCAATTAAATTTTCTCATGTATTATGTATTTAAATATTTTAATAGTGTGTTACTTACTTAACTGATATCAATTAAATATTCTTTTCAGTGACCCTCAAAATCCTTGTCATGTTGACCTCAGTGCTTGGTACCCCTGCAGTAACTTAAACCCAAGGGGCTATCTGCCAGAAGCTACTCTAGAGTCAGGGGATATAAGTGAGGAGACAGACTAGGTCTCTGCCCTACAGTTTACAGTTTCTGTTTTGTTTGCTTCTGTCTCACACATTTTCTTAAGATTTTTAGTTAGTCAGGAGAACTTTGAAGTATATATCGAGTGTTCTTCTTATAGACTGATGTCCCCTGGAGAAATACAAATGATTATTATTAAATAGAGTCTGAAATCATAAAGACAGGTTTTTTTCATAAAATTTGTTTTTTAAAATATATTCCATTGGAGGGAAATATCCTACCAGGATATATTCACCAAATATATCACTCTGTAAACTGAAACAGGCTCAAG
The DNA here is from genome assembly GCF_000754665.1 of Bison bison bison. NCBI lineage: Eukaryota > Metazoa > Chordata > Mammalia > Artiodactyla > Bovidae > Bison > Bison bison. Next base: position 1,317,637 of record NW_011494622.1, read on the forward strand.
TACAACCATGAGGTGATATAAACATTTACATAGAAATGACTGCACCATTTAGAAAACTGCAGGCAAAAAAAGCTAAAAATTAATTAGATCTACACTAAACTTTTTCTGTTGTTTTACATGCACATCTTATTTTGCCCAAACCAGGTAATTACATACAGTAGAGGTAGTGTTTTAACGTTAAGAGTCTGGGGGCTAAAAACCTGAATTGCTCCTCTAAAGATTCTTCTCATGTTGATAACACAATGTAACCCCACACAAAAGAAATGAACAGCCAGTTGCTATAATTAATGTAATTAATTTTAAAGCATTAAAGATTTAAAATGACTCATAAAAAAACACAAGACATGCATTTCCTTTTCCCACAGTTAAGGCCTATATTTCAGATGATATCTTTATGTTGAATTTAGAAATGTTAGATTGACTTTTTAATTACCTCTCCAATGACCACTGATGTGACTGACCTTCAAGGCAGTGTTAATTACCTGATCTAATATCTTGCAGGTGCTTACTATTAAAAAACATAGCACTGTGCTTTACCATATCTATATAGTGACACATATATTATTTTAGTGTGAAATTAAAATGGAAATTTTGAAGTTTTGAAGTTTGTGGCTGAGAAAGTATAAATAAATAAATGTGTTATACACTCTCATCAAATACCCACAAATTGTGTGACTATTAATTCTTTTGGGATATCTTACCATAGATAGCAAGGAAGATAGTTGTCTCTTGACTGGTTTTAAGACTTTTTTTGCTTGATGTAAATGGATTTTATTGAGAATTGTCTTTATGTAGGCTTTAGAATGATAGAAAATGTGTCTCATCTCTATCATTAGGAAAGAGAAAGTCAGATATGAATGAGGAAGAAATGTTTGCAGTTGATATTACATATCTTGCATGAAAAATTATAAAATACACTGAAATTTATTTGGGGAAAATGTCAAATCATGCATAGACTTCACCAACAGCGATAATAGAGGACAACTTAGTCAGTGCCTAAGTGTAACAAGATACACCATGAGTCAGATCCAAAGAGGGGGTATAACAATTTTTTTTCTAAATACACAGCTGGATTTTGAGTCCTAGTTGGAGCCACCTGGTCAGCATGGGATGAAGGTTAAAGGACTTATTTCAGTCTTCTTGTAGTCTTATCTAAACTTTACACAAAAGGACACCTCTAAGGCCAGCCTCTTTTATCCCCTTGAACTGCTTGAACAGCAACTCTCACTTCTAGAATCAGACTTAATATAGGGATGATGGCAGAGATTCCAGGCCCCCTGCATTGCGGCCACAAGCTTGGCAACAGTGCTTTTTATCAGTGAGGGAGTCCAGCTGAGTATCAGAGACGGTTTTCCAGAAACTGATACCCCCATAGCCCTCAGGACACACAACTCCACAACTCTCCACAGCTTCCAACTGAGTCTTCCTCGAGCCCCAGCCCCCTGAGGTGTCTCCGTGTCTGATCATTCCACATGCTTTCTATTAATAGCCTCTAATGTAGCTCTGAAGAGTCATTTGTTGGCTAGGCCATCTTAAAAGGTTTTCTCATACTGAAGTAGTAGGAAATAGATGAAAAAAGGTGTTCAGGATTTACAAAAACACTCTAAATTCTATTCTCTAAGGTTAAGATGCAGAAATAGTAGCTCACCTAAGACTACAAGGTAGGAAGCTGTATCTGGAAAACAATACATACAGTGTTAAATTAAAATGTCTTTAAATTAATTGGATAATCAGTATAGGTCTGTATTGGTCAATCAATGGCTTGGAAAAATTAACTTTTTTATTGGAATATCATTGCTCTACTTACAAACTGTTTACCGATACTTTGGCCACCTGATGCTAAGAGCTAGCTCATTGGAAACATTGATGCCGGGAAATAATTGAAGGCAAAAGGAGAAGGGAGCGGCAGAGGATGAGATAGTTAGATAGCATCACTGACTCAATAGACATGTTGCTATTGTTCAGTTGCTCAGTTGTGTCCAACTCCTTGTGACCCCATGGACTGCAGCACATCAGGCTTCCCTGTCCTTCACCATCTCCCAGAACTTGCTTAAACTTATGTCCATCGAGTCAGTGATGCCATCCAACCATCTTGTCCTTTGTCATCCACTTCTCCTGTGTTCAATCTTTCCCAGCATCAAGATCTTTTCTGAGTCAACTCTTCATATAAGATGCCCAAAGTGTTGAAGCCTTAGCTTCAGCTTCAGTCCTTCCAGTGATTATTTAGGATTGATTTCCTTTAGAATTTACTGGTTTAATCTCCTTTCAGTCCAAGGGACTCTCAAGAGTCTTCTCCAACACCACAGTTCAGAAGCATCAATTCTTCAACAGAATAAGCTTGTGCTTGAGCAAACTTGGGGAGATAGTGGAGGACAGAGGAGCCTGGTGTGCTGCAGTCCATGAGGTCGCAAAGAGTCAGACATAACTTAGTGACTGAACAACAACAAGTATTGCTTTATGATTTGCATTAGTTTCTGCTGTACAGTGAAATGAATCAATCATAAATATATATAAATATATCCCTTCCCTCTTGAACCTCCCCTGCACCCCTCTTCCCAGCCCTAGAGGGAGAGGAGGAATATACTTTAACACAGGAGCTGTGTGTAACATCTTCACCCTACCACTTACAAGGGATCCAGCTTAGTATTTAATCATTTTCTGTAGCTTCAGGAATTTTCTTCTTCTTCCTTTTTTTTTTTTTTTTAAAGTAGAAATCTGAAGCAGGTGATGTATTTAGTCCAACCTGTTATGATACTATAATCTCGTTTCCTGGATTATGAGTCTATAGTTTTGTAAGGGCCACAAGTAGTTACTGCTCCAAAAGAAATACAATGCAGTTCAGTCAGTTCAGCCACTCAGTTGCTCAGTTGTGTCCGACTCTTTGCAACCCCATGAACTGCAACACACCAGGCCTCCATGTCCATCACCAACTTTTGGAGCTTACTCAAACTCGTGTCCATTGAATTGGTGATGCCATTCAACCATCTCACCCTCTGTCGTCCCCTTCTCCTTCTGCCTTCAATCTTTCCCAGCATCAGGGTCTTTTCCAATGAGTCACATTTCCAGTTCTTCACATCAGGTGGCCAAACTATTCAAGCTTTTGCTTAAGCATCAGTCTTTTCAAAGAATAGTCAGGGCTGATTCCCTTTAGGATGGACTGGTTGGATCCCTTTGCAGTCCAAGGGACTCTCAAGAGTCTTCTCCAGCACCACAGTTCAAAAGCAGCAATTCTTCAGCACTCAGCTTTCTTTATAGTCCAACTCTCACATCCATACATGACTACTAGAAAAACCATAGCTTTGACTAGATGGACCTTTGTTGGTAAAGTAATGTCTCTGCTTTTTAATATGCTGTATAGGTTGGTCAGAACTTTTCTTCCAAGGAGCAAGCATCTTTTAATTCATGGGTGCTGTGTATGACCTCTCTGTATTACTATGTTAGAAAACCTGTCTCAGAATTCTGATCCTGACCAGAACATCCTATCTTCCCGACATACACAAAAAAATTATTCAATTCAAAGATAGTGACAATTTGGCTATGATTTATATAGACGCACTCTGGAAACATGTTAAATGTTTGGAAACAAGTTAAATGTTTGGAAATACCACTACCACCATCAGCAGCAGCACTTAAAATTTACTGAGCATTCATGGAGAAATAGAATTATACCCATTTCCCAGATGGAATTATAATACCCATTTCACAGATTAGGAAACTGAGACTCCAGAACTTGAGTAACTTACCCAATTCCACACAGATAGTAAGTAGTGAAGCTAGGAGTCAATTCCAAGCATTTTGTTTGACTCTGGAGCCTGCTGCTGTGCTATACTGTCCTGGTTTCTACATTGTGCCATCATCAAAAGGGATGGATATCGAGTGCACAAATATAATGGAATATGAACCAAGCAGAAAGAACCCTATGTTTGAAAAAAAATATGTAATAGTTGAGAAATGTTCATCATATCTTAAATAAAGAAAAGAGAAAACTTTTCTCCAGAGTATTTACTGTATGCCAGACATTGTGGTTAAGTTGCCATGTACACAACTGTTTCTTTTAATCCTCAGTTCAGTTCAGTTCAGTCGCTCAGTCGTGTCCGACTCTTTGCGACCCCATGAATCCCAGCACGCCAGGCCTCCCTGTCCAGCACCAACTCCCAGAGTTCACTGAGACTCACGTCCATCAAGTCAGTGATGCCATCCAGCCATCTCATCCTCTGTCGTCCCCTTCTCCTCCTGCCCCCAATCCCTCCCAGCATCAGAGTCTTTTCCAATGAGTCAACTCTTCGCATGAGGTGGCCAAAGAACCAGAGTTTCAGCTTTAGCATCAGTCCTTCCAAAGAAATCCCAGGGCTGATCTCCTTCAGAGTGGACTGGTTGGATCTCCTTGCAGTTCAAGGGACTCTCAAGAGTCTTCTCCAACACCATAGTTCAAAAGCATCAATTCTTTGGCACTCAGCTTTCTTTATGGTCCAACTCTCATATCCATACATGACTACTGGAAAAACCATAGCCTTGACTAGACAGACCTTTGTGGGCAAAGTAATGTCTCTGCTTTTTAATATGCTGTCTTGGTTGGTCATAGCTTTTCTTCCAGGGAGCAAGTGTCTTTTTTCATGGTTGCAGTCACCATCTACAGTGATTTTGAAACCCCGAATAAAGTCTGACACTGTTTCCTTTGTTTTCCCATCAATTTGCCATCAAGTGATGGGACCGTGAAGAGGTGATGAGACTGTGAAGTGATGAAGCTGGATGAAGCACAAAGCAGTTAGGGAACAAAGTTAATACACCAATCAAAGGCTAACCTGGATGGCAAATATATGTATACCAGTGAAAATATCAATGTTAATTGACATAAGATTAGACAAGATGTCAGAAAAATGGGAATTTTGTGCTGAGAAGGAAAGCGAGTTCTAAGGCAGAGAGATGAATATCAGAAAGGTTTTGGAAGTGTCTGTGAGAACTCTGAGGCAATAAACCCATTACAAATGAAGTGAAACAAAGGAATTGAGATTTAATGATGTAACCAAAAAGAAATGTTCTTTAGGTAACAAAATGAAAGCAATATTTAATTTAAAATATAGGCTGACTGGTGAAGGATTTATTCATTCAACAAATAGTTATTGAGTACAAATTATATGCCAAAATCTCTATGAAGCACTAAAAATTCAAATGTGAATGAGAAGATTCTCATTTTCCACCGTCAAAAAGGACCAGAGCCTACCAATACTAAGAACCAGAGATATAAACACTCTATTATGCAGTGGGATCTACTTAGTCTTGGAGACAGAGTCAGAGAAGACTTTGAGAGATAGTTACCTTTGTTTTGCAACTGGAAAAGCAGAAATTAGTCAAGAAAGGTACTTGTTAGGTGTAGGATGATTGATAAGGAAGTGTGCATCTTCTAAATTTCCAAAGAGAAAGGAAGATGAGTTGGGTAGATAAAGTAGGATGCGATTGTAATTATCCAAGCTTGGACTGATAATCAGTTCAGTTCAGCCGCTCAGTCGTTTCCGACTCTTTGTGACCCCATGAATTGCAGCACACCAGGCCTCCCTGTCCATCACCAACTCCCAGAGTTCACTCAGACTCACGTCCATCGAGTCAGTGATGCCATTCAGCCATCTCATCCTCTGTCATCCCCTTCTCCTCCTGCCCCCAACTCCTCCCAGCATCAGAGTCTTTTCCAATGAGTCAACTCTTTGCCAGTGGTCATGTATGGATGTGAGAGTTGGACCGTGAAGAAAGCTGAGCGCTGAAGAATTGATGCTTTTGAACTGTGGCGTTGGAGAAGACTCTTGAGAGTCCCTTGGACTGCAAGGAGATCCAACCAGTCCATTCTGAAGGAGATCAGCCCTGGGATTTCTTTGGACTGGTAATAGTCTGGGGTAAATCTGTAGCAATTAGAAGGGAAGGTAAAATACAAATATGAAAGATGTTTTATTATATTTATAGGCCACAGATACACATTCAGAGAGTTCCAATATCAAAATATAGGTAGTTAAAAGGGAAACTGTTCTCCATGATTTTATTATCCAAATATGCCAGTGAAATACATGCAAAATGCCTTTCCTTCTGTCTTTGTTTTAATATACACATCAGGATGAATTGGAGAGTATAAATTATTTATTTGTCAGCAGAGTTACAGGAAAAGCTTTATAAATTAGATGACCTAAAGAGCAGAATTTCAGAAATATTCAGATTATGTTATCACCTTATATTTTAGGTCACCAGCGTTAGAAAATTCAATTTGGTTTTCTATATGCCTCATCTCTTATGTAATTATTTAAAAGCAATTATTTCACTTTGTCCTACTATGCCTCAAATGAGAGGCATATTTCTCATTTCCATTTAGTAGATATAAGATAGGTAAATGGACCCTTAAAAACCCTAGGCTTCATATTCTGAGCAAAATCTCCTAGATTTTTTATCTGCCTTTCTTATCTACGTATCAGATGAATACTGACTAAATCTGGAAGAAGTTTAACTCATGAGTTTTTTTTTTTTTCCCAAAGTTACTTTATGGACTTTTACTGCACTGAGTTCAAAAACAAAGAAGTTAATTTTAAAAGCTCATTTTATTGAGTTAACAGTGAATTAAAAAACCAATGAAATTAATTTTAGAGCCATTTAATTTAGTTCAGAAAAGAGCGAGACTCTTTTTATTAACTTAATTATTTTGGAATTCACTGTTTTAAAGTCCAATAAGTGTTATGTATTTTATTTCCAATTAACTTCATTGTGCTACAAGTTGTGTTTACTTTCTCCATGTGGCAAAATCTCACCTCTCGTTTTGCACATAGGCTGACCCACTCAAAATGGGCTGGTGTCAGTAGGTGGACCTGAGTCAATATATGTAGATGACATCTTGAAAAATTTGGTATCTGTTGGTTGACTATTAATTCCAGAACTGACCTACTCCTTTGTAATATAAGGATAGCAAATCAGCAAATTTTTTAACTATGCCTCTTGCCAACAATGTCAAGTGTTGTGTGATCATTGTCTGTGATAGCCTACATGCCATATTCACCAATTCATAAAAATTTAATGAGCTGGGTTGTAAAAAGGGAGTAATTCAGTTTTTTCATCATACTTTGAGAAATATAAATCTGAAAAAGGTAAACATTGTATATATTAAAAAAAAAGCATTTTACTTAAAATTGTATAGAATCCAAAGTTTCTACCTTGACTTTTGGAGAATTCTGGAGTAGGTTATATGAAACTGCTAAGTGCATCAGAATCTGCAAATCTTAATTTTTACATTTCCCCATCTCTATTTCTTAATTCATTGTATGAAGAATGGAAAAATAAAATTATACTATGTCCAGTGAGAAAATTCATCTCTTAGCTGACATTTATTCAATAGGAACCTCAGAACATCATTTTATGCATTCATTCATTCGTTTCATTTGGGGTGGGGTCATGGATTATGTTGTGTTTTTTTGAGTGAGCAATTTTCAGAAAAAGTTCAGCATCTTTTACCTGCTGATTTTACTTCCGGATGAAATGGAAAGAAAAAATGGAATTAATATAAAGTCTTACCTCCCTGGTTGAGTTTGAAAACGGAGCTGTCAGACAGGAAAACCAGTTAGGGCAGAAGCCATGTAAAACTTCTTCACTAATTGGCTGACATTCAGAGCTGGAGGATCAGCAGCTGTGAAAACAAATTCAGTATGGATACAAAGCAGATTTTTCATTTATTTCAATTAATTACCACACACATCAAAAATTGCTGCTAAAAAAATTCTCCAATGAATACCTGTAAGGAAGAAAGAGTGCTTAGGTGTGCATAGACTTCTGCCTCTTTCACAGCTTTCAATATACAGTCAACTGATTGTTATTTGTAAAGGAACTTGCTTGACCTTTTGTAGAGTTATGAAAATAACATATGTACATTGAAAACAATCTCAGTTACATTCCGTGGAGAAGTTGCTAATGGTAGAATACACATGCTGTAATGCATATTGAGTATGTGGGTGATTATATGTATTTAGTATACATGTCTCTGAATGTGGAAATAATGCTATAAAACAATTGAAAATTGTCATTGCTGTTTGCTTATAATAGCTATAAAGTATACAGCGTGCATATCGCAATATCTGTGCACTTTACCAAAAGTTCTTTATCTGAAAACAGTGTAATTCTGTATGATGCAGTACTCTAATTAGAAAAGGACTTTATTGGACAGAAAAGTAAATAGGCCATTCCAACCTACATAGTGTAATTGGTTACTATAGAATGTATAATGTGTATAACATATTTTTAAAATGTATCCGCTTGTTATTTTTACTGTACTTTTTCTTCATATATATGAATTGAGGGTAGTTGTTCATTTTCTGCCTAACAACTGCTGTAAAAGAATAGGAGAGGAACTCGTTCACACAGTAAAAGATCACATGTATACATTTTAGCTTTAAGAAGAAAGCATAAGTACATTGTTATTGCAATTAGGTCATTACTTACTATTGCAGTTTCTGAAATCAAAGTATTTGTCATGTTTTAGTCCAGTCCACCCTTGTGAATTAAATATTTATGAGATGGATTTTTATTATGAAGGTATAAAGAAAATAGACCCCTTAATATATGTGTATATATAAAATCCCATGCTAAGTATGTGTGTTCCCACTTATTTAGAACAGAGAAATAGAAACACTTATCATTTACCCCATATAATCTGGCAAATCTCTGTTCTTTCTTTGAATTCCAGAAAACGCAAAGCAACTGCAGTGAGAGAACAAATTAGAAAATAGATGATTAACTCTCTAGTCCTCTCTGTCTGTAAAACTGTGGCATAAGATAATTAAAATATTTTTTAAATTTTAATATAATCATGCAGGATTTTAGACATTCAAAAAAAATAATAGGATACAGTGATATATGCATATACCCACCACTCCACTTAAAACTAAAGCTTTGTCAATAATTAGACTCTCTTTTGAACCTTTTTGAGTCACTTCTCCTATCCTCCACCACTGAATTGGATTAGGTATTATAAAAATATGTGTTTTAAGTGTCTAACTGTAATTTTCTTTGAAAACAATCAGTTAAATTCGTACATAAAATGGCTAAACACAACCTAAGTATCTTCAAATGCACTAAAGTCAAACCATCTTCATTGCGAATGTTTTGCTTACGTACCTACCACTCAATAGAAATCAAACAAAACTAAGCCTCTGGCAATTATTTTTCTCTTTATTTTGAGGCGGGTTAGGAGCCATATACATATATATACCCTAGGAATTGCCTGAACTACCTGGGAATGTGCTTTCAGATTATCCCTCCCTCTAGTCTTCACAGGGGTATCCTTGCCAGTGAAGCTCTTTGAAACAATGTTTAGCTAATGACTCAAGAGGACTACTCAGAACCATTGAAGAGCACCTCAAAAACAGATGCTAAATGGACTTCTGTCAGGTTCTGCTAGTAGAGCCATCAGTAGCGCACCAAGTTGGAATAAATTGAATTGAAATCAACAAAGGCACGTGCTGTTTATAGCATTACATCAACTTTCCCTTCCCTTTAGAATTCAGAGACAGTTTATCATAGGATAAACGGTGTCTCTATGAGTACTTCTGGAAGTCCAGTGCATTCTCTAAGCCCAAAGGAGGATATAAGAATTATGTGATTCAGATCTTAGTTCTTTTAAAATGTTATTGCATGAATATAACACATTATTGTGTTATTTTGGCTGATTAATTATCATTATGATGTCCCACTTTACATTGTCTGTATCAATAATCCATATTATATTAAACAAATCTATGCAGAGAAATGTTTTTATTGGGGGATGCAGTGAGGAAATATGAGCATCTGGCAACCACACCTTGATTCATTTTAGCCCCTAGAGTCATGGTATGGTGCATTAATTTCTCAGTTTGTAATTTGCCAGCTGCATTTAATGGAACCAATTTTCATTACATCTGTTCTATGGTTCAAAGAGCTCTTTTAGTTGCCAAAGGGGGCCAGCTTCGCACAGATTCTGAGAGGGGCTAACACACTGTTTCTTAAAGTATTCAATAACCAAGGATGATTCCTAGTTTTACAGCAAACACATTATTTTTACAGAGGCAAGTTTTATATTCATGACTTACCACTGGTAGATTTCAAATTAAAAATATAGCATGCCCTTTTCCCAGGCATTACATATTGATTTTCATATCTTTCTTCATAATACCCACTGATCTCCTGTCTTTGCAATCGGTGGTAGATTTATTGTTTACCAGTTAAAGGAAACATAATTATGCTTAAGCAGATCCTCTTTGTAAATTGCAGGTGGTTAGATGAATATTTCTTAGCCAATTATGGAATTTATGAATGGTTTTTAAATTTATTATAGTAAGCATTATTTATGGACAAGAGCAGGTTATAGCACTTCATAGTGTGTAGTGGGAGCATTTTTAATAGTAGAAATGGTTTTGCTTGGGCAACTTTACATTCTTGGTGTGTAATTTTAATCTCCATAAAAATATGTCGCTGTTGTGTAATACCAAATGTAGGATTCCAGTTGAAAGCAACTTTCAATGCAAAGGGTTTTCTCATGGGCAGAAGAGAAATTTAAAATGTTCTACAGTGCTTTGAAGTTTTAAAGCTTCAGCTGGGAGAATTATAAAGCATTAAACCTGAAAAGTTTCTACCTGATGGTCATGAAATAGCGTGGCTATATGAAAACTGACTCTGCCTCACTTCCTCAGGCAATTTTTTTCCTTTTCAAGATTTTCAAAAATATCATGCATCATGTTATATTGAGAAGATCATCTTAGACTTTATTCTTATGAAATCATTAAAGTATATAGCATAATTGTATTTATATATGAAGGTTCAAGGGAATAATAATCTATACTGAAGAAGTCAAGTTTGTTCCCAAGTTAGAGGTGATTTGGTATTTTGTACCTAGATTCAAATGATCATTTTTTGCACTTGCCTAGGAGTAGAAAAATGAGCAGTTTACTTTTAGTTTCCAAATGTATTGTTCTATTTTTACATTCACTTTCCCTAATGGTTTTGCCACAAAGAAGTGACATCACAACCTTTGGTCCAGGTCCCAAAGTAAGAAAGGAACAAAACTTAAACTCAATGCATATGACTCCAAACACCACACATCCACTATTATCGTATTATTAGGTCTTATGTCAGGTTTCTATTTCTAGCATTGGAAACATAGGTAAGGAGATAATAGTAACTTTGAAACATAGTGAATAACTTGACATTACAAGACTGTTTTCCTTCCATCAGGCTCAAAATATAATTTCACAACTAGTAACCTTAAACAAGGCTTCCCAGGTGGTGCTAGTGGTCAAGAATCTGCCTGCCAATGCAGAAGATGCAGGCTCAACCCCTGAGTCAGAAAGATTCCCTAGAGGAGGGAATGGCAATCCACTCCAGTATTCTTGCCTGGGAAATCCTATTGATAAAGAAGCCTGGTGGTTTACAATCCATGGGGTAGCAATGAATCAGACACAACTGAGTGACTGAGCACCAGTATCATTAAAAACTATTTACTGACCCCCTAAAAAATCCAGCAGGCATTGATAGGAGGGCTGTAAAACACAACAGAGACAAAGCCCCTGCTCCCTAGGAAACCAAGTAAAAAGAGAAAGCCTCCGGAATGACTCATTGCCATTATTCTAAGATGCATGTTTCTCAAATTTTAGCATTTTTGAAATTTGAATTCATCTTCTAAATGATGGCATCTTAGTAATGTGTCTAACTTAGTTAACACTTATTTTTCTCTTTTCCAGTGATAATGGATAATAAAATAATGAATTTTATTATCAACTATAATTTAGATGTGATAAAATACAGAATATAATTTTTAAAATGCCCCGAGTTACTTATATGGTGTAAACATTTACAATTTTAATTAACTTTTTAATATTCCACATGTAATATTAAAATGCTCATCACTGGTAAATCAATTCCCTTGCCATTTTGCTAACTGCTTTAGAGATGCCATTTTACTCAATCTTTGAAAATTTCCTACAAAGCATATTTTACTCATGTTGCTTTATAGATGAATGAACTGGGGGCAGGGAGCTTGAGTAGCTTGTCCAAGATTATAGTGGAGTCAGAATTCAGACTGGATTTGACTAACTCATTTTTTTTTCCTATTTAAAATAGTGTTAAACAATCACCTATAATGAAGTAGCTAACTTAATAATTATTTGTTTACCGTCTTAACATGTAAAATTTTTTAGAGATGGCTTAAATGATGTGGATCTCTTCACAAGGGTTTTTAAGTGAGTATGAAATGATAGCCTCTCTTCCTTTTTCTTAATGAATTTCCTCTAGTGGTCAGGATCAGTCAGTCATTTCACTGACTTTTTAAAAATTAATTTTTATTGGCATATAGTTGCTTTAAAACGGTGTGTTTTTTCCTACTATACAGGAAAAGAAACCCACCATACATGTACATACACGCCCTCCCTTTTGAATTTTCTTCCCACTGAACTCATCTCAGTGCATCGGGTTCCCTGTGCTATGGAGTCGGTTCTCACTGGTTATCTGTTTTATAAATAGTATCAGTAGTGTTTGTGTGTCTTCTGAATTCGTAAACTTGGGTTGTATTAGAGCTGAAAGGCCCTGACACAGCATCCACTCAAGCATCATTAACCGCCGTTGCTCAGAGAGCTTCCGCCGGGGTGGATGATCAGTTCCAGGAGAAGCTGGGACCCTGGCAGAGCCCTGGGTCTGGGTGCTACTCCATTTTCCTCTCTCCTTGATCTCCATCTGAATGGATTGTTTGAACTGTCCTTCAAGACAGATGTGCTCAGCCAGGACTTGTCATCAGCAATGAAAACTGTGTTGTTTCTCTTTGTCATAGAAAATTACATTTACAGCTCTATACTGCCCCAGCACTTCTTTCGTCTTTTCCCTTTCTCCTTAGTTCCTTCAAACCAGCAAAGCTGTCCAAGTCTCCTTCCTAAAAAACCACAGTAGGGAACAAGAATAGCTTTGGATTCTCCTTCATTTTGTATATCCGCAGCCTTGGTGTTATCAGTCACTATCTTCAGTCTGGCTTCCTATCCCAGAGGTTTGAGCATCTCCCAGTGGAATTTCTACACATGAGATGTTAAATCCTGTGACCCTCCTGGGAACCTAATTCTAAAACATCTCCCTTCCACCCCTCATTTTTTTCCCTCTAACATCTTTATTTAAAAAGGGAAATAATTTAGAACTGTTTCTCTCTACATCAGGATTGGCTCCCTCATCTATCCTTCTGTCCAGTAGGCAAGATTCTTGTTCTGCAAAACCCCAAAATGCAGGGACCCCAAAACACCACATCTCCAGTTGCACTTGACACTTCATTGATATGTAGGGAGTACTTCACTCGTCACTGAAAAGTCAGCAGTATCATAAAGTCATTAGCGCTCACAGTTGAACAGAAATGGGAAGAAATGCCCATGATGCAAAGACTACACTGAGGATGCTATTGCCTTTTTGACATAGAAGTTACCTAAGGAATCGGGGAAATAAAATACATCATAGAAAATGAAAAGATGCTGGCCTTTCCCTGGATGGATAGACAAAGTGAACAGTCAAAGAGCAGGAGAGGAATCTGGGAACGCCCTGCATGTCTTACACTGGCCAAAATTCAATGTGCCTTTTTCTTTTATTTTCTCATTTCCACTAAGTTTTGTCTGGTTTCTGAGTATCCGACCTGTGATCTTTTACTAATTTGCTTTGCTCAAGTAAAGCTACGTATATGATTGGAGCCAGAACAGAAGGCCAGATGCTAGCTCACTGTTCGCACCTGTCTCCAGCCAGCCTCACACATTTATCTGTAAAGATGACGTGGAAGTGTGTGCACATATGGACTCTGACCATATGTTTAAATCCACACAAAGCGCTACAGAACATTTCTTCTCTTTTGGAAGACGCTTCCTCAGGATTTGCTGAAGGACGAAAAAACACACATGTTGAGCTCTCTACTTCCATCTTCAAAATACATATTTATTGTCCATAGTATTTAACATAAATCAGTGAGGACATTTTTTAGTTGCTGGAAAATGATGCTGCAGCACATATTTCTTTGCCATCTAAAAAGCAACAACAAAAATAACTTGCCCAGCCTAGTCTCCAGACACTTAGATTTGCCTCCTAAACAAAAACAAGCACAATTATTCATCTTACTCCTTTTCAGGTTCAAAGGCAGCATAGAACATTGCCATAAGTAATTGCACAAATACTAATGTGGATAAATTCTACTTATGCATTTCCAGTCCTATACTTGAAGTAGCCTGAGATTTTTTTCCTCCAATATGAGCTAAGATCAATCACAAGATTGCAGGTTAGACTCCCTTTGGCTTTTAGATTGGTCACTTTATTTGGAAAGAATCGGGATCCATATCGTCAGCTTTGGATGCTCAGAATACAGGTCTTTCTCTTAAAGCAGGGAGGGGGTGGGGAATCCAATCCTCTGAGGCTTCTAATCTCTTGTCTTTTTTCATTATACGGAATCAAAAGAAGAAAGGCAGCCCTAGCAGTTTCTAAACATTCTGGCAAACAGCAGGACAGTTGTGGGAGTAGATTGTTTTCAGACTTTTTTCTTTTGTATTATTTTATATAGTAAGTTAATGATCACATTTACATTCTTTAGAATAAAAATGCATCTTGTTATGGGGGTGAGACGTTTGTGGTAGGACCTGGAGGAGTCAAAATTCAACATTTGTGATTATAAGATAATGCCATAATAATTTATATACCAATTACCAGGAGAAAGATCCTCCTAATTTATACTCTGGTGGTAATTTTAAACAAAACACACTAACACAAACAGAAGCAAAGCCTCCAGACTAGTATTCACATTTGATGATTCCCTTTGTTTTAGTTTCAGGCTCAGGAACACAAACCAGGGCTTTGTAGGTTTTTCGGTTGGTTTTGAATGTAAAAGTGTCATTAGAGGAGCAACATAAAAGTGTCATAAAAGGAGCAAATGGAAATGACATAATAAGCAGCAAACTGTAGGAATTTGAAACAAAGAAAAAGTGTCAGTTTCACGGTCAGTTGGGGAAAAAATGTCGCTATTCCCGAAAACAATGGAATCCTAGAACCACGCTTTTGAGAGTTAACCCCATAATATTGCTTAAAGAACTTTTCTTCTTAACATTTCATTTGCCTCAATGTGATATTCATTTCCAAGACAGTATCTAAATTCTGTTTTTTTTTTTAAATTTTTAAGCTTTTTATTTTATATTGGAATATAGACATTTAATAATGTTGTGATCATTTCAGGTGGACAGCAAAGGGACTTAGCCATGCATATCCATGTATCCATTCTCCCCCAGACACCCCCTCCCATCCAGGCTACCACATAACATTGAGCAGAGTTCTCTGTGCTGTACAGTAGGTCTTTGTTGGTTATCCAAGTTAAATGTAGCAGAGTATACATATCATGTATCTAAATTCTGATTCCCAATGTCTTATAATAGTTAAATATTTACTTATCTTTGGGTTTCCCTGTTGGCTTAATCTGTAAAGAATCTGCCTGCAATGCAGGAGATACAGATTTGATCCCTGGGTTGGGAAGATCCCCTGGAGAAGGGAATGGCCACTCACTCCAGGATTCTTGCCTGGAAAATCCCATGGACAGAGGAGCCTGGTGGGCCACAGTCCATGTGGTTGCAAAGAGTCAGGCACGACTGAGCAACTAGCACACTTACTGGTATTTATACTTACTAATGTCCATCTTGAGGTATACTGAATAAATGTTTGTATAAAAATTGGAGAATTTTTGCTACTACTCTAGATTAGTGGAGAAAATACATTAGAATCTGCAGGATATGACTTAAGAGAATGTTGCCCTTGATGTCACCTTGCAATATGGAGATATTTTAGTTCATTCACCTTACTTCAATTAAACCTATCATAGTCAATACACATGATTCAGAAGAATTGTAAAACATGGTTCCTGCTGTCAAGTAATGTGTGATCTAGTCAGAAGAGAAAAATGATGTATGTAAGAAAACTTTAATATCAACATAGTAAATCTTAGACTGCCCATGGCCTATTATAAGAATTTAAAATAATAGGAATGAGAAGATAGAAATCGTGAGTTATAGCTGTATTGTCGATTCTGTTGTTGTTCAGTCCCTAAGTTCTGTCCGACTCTTTGTGACCCCATGGACTGCAGCACACCAAGCTTCCCTGTCCTTCACCATCTCCCGGAGCTTGCTCAAACACATGTCCATTGAGCGGGTGAGGCCATCAAACCATCTCATCCTCTGTCATCCCTTTCTCCTCCTGCTTTCAATCTTTCCCAACATCAGGGTCTTTTCAAATGAGTCAGGCTCTTCACATCAGGTGGCCAAAGTACCTACCAGAGCTTCTGATTCAGCATCAGTCCTAATGAATATTCAGGATAGATTTCCTTTAGGATTGCAGTCCAAGGGACTCTCAAGAGTTTTCTCCAACACTACAGTTCAAAAGCATTAATACTTCTGTGTTCAGCCTTCATTATGGTCCAACTCTTACATCTATACATGACTACTGGAAAAACCACAGCTTTGATTAGATGGACCTTTGTTGGCAAAGTATACAACAAAGACCTTTGTTGTCTCTGCTTTATAATATGCTGTCTAGGTTGGTCATAGCTCTTCTTCCAAGGAGCAATTGGCTTTTAATTTCATGGCTGCTGTCATCATCCGCAGTGATTTTGGAGCCCAAGAAAATAAAATCTGCCACTATTTCCATTGTTTCCCCAACTATTTGCTGTGAAATGATGGAATTGGGTGTCATGATCTTAGTTTTTTGAATGTTGAGTTTCAAGCCAGCTTTTTCACTCTCCTCTTTCATCTTCATCAAGAGGCTCTTTAGTTCCTCTTCACTTTCTGCCATATGGGTGGTATCATCTGCATATCTGAGGTTATTGATATTTCTCCTGGCCATCTTGATTCCAGCTTGTGCTTCTTCCAGCCCAGCATTTCTCATGATGTACTCTGCATATAAGTTAAATAAGCAGGGTGACAATAGACAGCCTTGACGTACTCCTTTCCAAATTTTGAATGAGGCAATTGTTCCATGTCTGGTTCTAACTGTTGCTTCTTGACCTGAGTACAGGTTTCACAGGAGGCAGATAATGTACTCTGGTATTCCATCTCTTTAAGAATTTTCCACACTTTGTTGTGATCCACACAATGGATCTTGTAAAGATGAGGATATTTCAGGTGTGGGGATGGTCTTTAACATGGTTCTATCTGATTTGGTCTGAGTATTTTCATATTTTCTTTATTAACTCATATTCTGTCAATTATCAATAACTAAAAAACTATGACTATGATCAATTTGAATATTTTTCCTATCATTTTTAAAATTAAATTGTGAATTGAAAAAAATCTTTTGAGTGCTTTTATGTCCTCCTATAATTACCATCTTTTTGAACTTTGGCTCTCAATACTATTGTTCTGTAAAAATTTTGCTTTATGTTTTTATTAAGCATTCAGATTTACACATTAAATGTATCTATCCATTCTTCCCCTTCATCTGGTGAGCTTAATATTCTTTGTTTTGGAATATTATATTTTAATTTAATTTTTATTTAGTGACCTATATATCTATAAAATTATTCTGCTGTATGCTATCAAAATTTTCAAAAACTTGTCTCCAAAATTTTTACTTCTATTTTCTGGAAAAGTAATCCATTTTAATAACAATATATTTGTTGAAAAGATGTCTAGATATTAAATATAGATGTCTGAAAAGCTAAATTTAAAGTGTCTAAATATTTAACAATGGATTCATTGCATGTAGGGGAAATTCTCAAAAAGAGACAATACAGTGATAAATGTGATAAAATTACAATCCCATTTTTTAGTGAAAGAGAGTCTAGTGTTGCATTTCTGCTTTTTCCCGTCAGGGTATGGAATTTGCTAGAAAACTTTAAAAGCAAATGTTCTAATATTCCATAAGGACAGTGTGTATGCTATATAAATAGCCTTTTGATATATTTCAGTGATTCCTTCTGACAAGGTAGCATACCTAAGAGGAATCAATAGATAGCATCTTGTCCACAGTCATCTCGTATTTGTTTTGTAACATGAAAACTATAATCCCTGGAACAAATTTTTTTATCACTAAAATTTTAGAAAGATATAACATATCTTGAAGATAAATAGTTTCCCCTCCCCTTCTTTTTCATTATAAATATCAAGCAGTATCTGTTGAGGGCAATAATCAGCATAAAGAAAACATTAGTCAAAAGAGGATGATACAAATGCCTAATGTGTTTTCTTGGTTGAAAATAACAATACAGTAGAAAATACACTGAACCATATGTAGCTTGTATATTTCAACATCTTGCAAAATCAGCTACTCTTTCCATGCACAAATGTGCTAAAGCTGATTTTACAAAATAGGCAACAATGTTTGTCCAAGTACCTGATTCAGCAGCTGGCCCACATTTTTTATTATGAAAAATGAGGATTAATTGATGAGAATGTTGACCTTCCCTCTGAAGAATCACACTTGAAACTTAGCATTTTTGTTTGGGTTGGCAAATGAGTATTGTTAGACCTACATGTTGTATTTTTAATCTAAAGATACATGAATTTAAACAACAACAACCAAAAAAAAAACCAGTAAATGATATAGTCAATTTTTTACTAGGTTTTGGAGCTGCTGTTCACTGCTCTAGTTTCAGTTACGAATTGCTAAGTAACTTTGTCTAACTATAATACTTGCTTTGAAAGTTTTGCATTTCTCTTCACTGATGCAAACTAGATACTTGGCATGTAAAATGATTTGAAATGCAGATGAAATTATTCTACAAGCAAACTGTTGATGTATTGTAAACCCAGTGGATGTATTCTGGACACTGAAAGATGACAGAAATTAGTTAGACATAAATCTTGTTTTCAAGGAAATACTGGTCATCTGGAGAAAGGGACATATATTCAAGTTACTCTTGTTTCTACAAATATTGATAACTCGCCTTGTTGCTTTAGGCAAGTCAGTTCAGTTTTGTGGGCCTCAATTTCTCTTCCCTAGAAGCTCAGATGGTAAAGAATCTGCCTGTAGTGAAGGAGACCAGGGCTCAATCCCTGGATCAGGAAGATCCCATGGAGAAGGGAATGGCAACCCAGTCCAGTATTCTTGCCTGGAGAATGGATTATTCTGCCAGTTTGCAAATTCTATGATTATATTACTTTTTTAACCTCAGAAATGCAAATATGTGTAAGAAATAGTTTTTAGATTTAAAATACAGGTCCACTAAGTTTTACTTGGGTCCATGTGATTTTTTTTTTTAACTTTTAAATATGCTGAAAATTAGAGGGGATAGGATAATAAATACCATATACCTCATAAGCTAGATTTAATCCTTATTGTTTCTGTTTCTGAAACATTTTAGTGTAGATTATAGACATCATGACATTTCACTCGGAAATGCTTCATTATGTAACAACATCACGAATCCATTATGGTATATCATGAAATTAACAAAAATTCCTTTATATCGGCTGATCATGACTTCCTGATTGTCCCTAAATATCCCTTATGGAAGATCTAATCAGTGTCTGTGCACTGAGCTATGGTGTCATGTCTCTTTTGGTCTAGACTTGTCCTTCTGCCTCTCACATCGTGTTGCCTTGTCATGCTTTTATGGCCATGACATTGACATGTTTAAGACAGTAGATCCATTGTTGTCCTGAAGAATGACACACACTCTGTGTTTGCCTTATGGTTTTTCTCTCTGTGCGTTCTACTTCTCTAGGCTATTCTAGTTCATAAATTTGAAGTTAGACTCACAAGCCTGATTAGATACAATTTAGACATTTTGAATACTTTCTCGGTGAGGCTGTATATTTCATACTGCCTCACAGAATCCCTTTCACTATCAGTGATGATAGGATTGATTGATCACTAAGTTGAGTGGTAACTTGTATTTTCCATTGTAAAATCTCCCTTTGCATGTGTTCTTGCAGATGATAAAATCCTTTTTTGTTTTAAGTTGATGTCTATGCTGATTGGTAGTTGTCTGAAAAGTTTACGTAAATGTGTTCTCTCAGCAACCCTATTGTAACATTGAAGTAATATGTGTATAATCAGCACATTTGCTCTCTGATAACATCTTATCTTTAAGGCGTAAATTCATAAAGATAATAGGATAGTCTTGTCATCTGAAATACCTTTTCTCCTTAGAGTCAAAATCTTTATTTCACTTTATTTCCTAGAGAATGTCATCCTCAGATCATTGTCATCATTGTTTTACAGAACCAACCTTTGGATGTTTGCCAGGAAATAGTATTTAACCAAATTTTAAAACTACATGAGGAAATATAATCATAGTTTATGATTTAACCATGGAGTATAGTTTTAATATTGATGTTCGTAGGCTTTTACAAATAAATATTGGCTATTGTTGTTTAAATTTAAGATATATTTGAATCCCCTGATGCATACAGTAAAATACTTAAAATGTAACTGGCTCCAGTGAGAAGTGATTGAAATTTGCACAGCCACCTATTTTAACTAACAGCGTTAGGATTTTACTGGTACCTTCAAGTGTATGGAGTCATAGCACTATGAAGCCAGTCTTCTTGGGTGGAGTCATCAGCCATGTTACGTTTCTGCCCACTTCCATCATGACCACATTGTAGCTGACCTTGTTGGTGCCTGGCCCCATCCCTTTGATCTGTCAGTACATCTTGCAAAGTTTTGAAGCATTTCCCAGGCCTCTGCCCCCCTTGCCATATGATTAAGCTGTCATTATGCATTGCATCTGATTTAACAGAGCCTGTTTATTGTCCAGATTCATTCACATCTGTGTGTCATAACCCATCATCTTTACCAGAATTCTCACTATTTCCCAAGTAAACTGTTTAGACTCAAATCTTTGTCTCAAGGTTTGCTTCTGGAAAAAACCCAAGCCAGGACAGCCATTCTTGTTCCTGACATACTGAACTGTTGGCCAAATTTCAAAGAATAGATCTATTTTATCTTCATATTTGTTCCTACAAGGAACACCATCCTTCCCTCCTTCTCTCTCTGGCTAACAGGTATGCATCTTCATTTTTAACACTTAGATTTATGTCTAATACATACATAGAAGAAAGTGGTTCTATAAAGTCTGTTATTTTTAAAGACATATATTTTGGCTTTTTTGTTTCTTTTTATTGTATTTAATGTGTTTCTCTAGTCCTCTACCTTTTAAATATTTCATTTCCTAAGGGCAGGTAACCATTTTCAACTTTTGCCCTGGATTCTTGTGGAATTTGCCTCCTAGTCGTATGGTAATATTGTTGTTTCTTGATTATTAGATTTTTGTCATTGACTCTGCATTTCCAAAATGGAAGAGAATGATTTCACTTTCTTCACTGGCACAGTACCACATAGATTCACAAACATTTCTGTCTCCCAATTCTCCTAATATATGTGATTGCTAAGTCGTTCAGTCATGTCCGACTCTGTGTGACCCCATAGACGGCAGCCCACCAGGCTCCCCCATCCCTGGGATTCTCCAGGCAAAAACACTGGAGTGGGTTGCCATTTCCTTCTCCAATGCATGAAAGTGAAAAGTTAAAGTGAAGTCGCTCAGTCGTGTCCGACTCTTAGCGACCCCATGGACTGCAGCCTACCAGGCTCTTCCATCCATGGGATTTTCCAGGCAAGACTACTAGAGTGGGGTGCCATTGCCTTCTCCAAGATATGCAGATGACACCACCCTTATGGCAGAAAGTGAAGAGGAACTAAAAAGCCTCTTGATGAAGGTGAAAGAGGAGAGTGAAAAAGTTGGCTTAAAGCTCAACATTCAGAAAACGAAGATCATGGCATCCGGTCCCATCTCTTTATGGCAAATAGATGGGGAAACAGTGGAAACAGTGTCAGACTTTATTTTTCTGCGCTCCAAAATCACTGCAGATGGTGACTGCAGCCATGAAATTAAAAGACGCTTACGCCTTGGAAGGAAAGTTTTGACCAACCTAGATAGCATATTCAAAAGCAGAGACATTACTTTGCCAACAAAGGTCCGTCTAGTCAAGGCTATGGTTTTTCCTGTGGTCATGTATGGATGTGAGAGTTGGACTGTGAAGAAGGCTGAGCACCAAAGAATTGATGCTTTTGAACTGTGGTGTTGGAGAAGACTCTTGAGAATCCCTTGGATTGCAAGGAGATCCAACCAGTCCATTCTGAAGGAGATCAGCCCTGGGATTTCTTTGGAAGGAATGATGCTAAAGCTGAAACTCCAGTCCTTTGGCCACCTCATGCGAAGAGTTGACTCATTGGAAAAGACTCTGATGCTGGGAAGGATTGGGGTTAGGAGGAGAAGAGGATGACAGAGGATGAGATGGCTGGATGGCATCACTGACTCAATGGACATGAATCTGAGTGAACTCCGGGAGTTGGTGATGGACAGGGAGGCCTGGCGTGCTGCGATTCATGGGGTCGCAAAGAGTCAGACATGACTAAGCGACTGATCTGATCTGATCTGAAAACTTATCAGTGAAACAACTCAATTTAAATATGGGTAAAAGATGCTCAACTCATATGTCACTAAGGAATTATAAGTTAAAATAATGATATACCATGTCACTCCTATTAGAATGGACAAAATCCATAACACTGATAATACCAAATGCTGAGAAGAACATGGATCAGTAGGAACAGTCATTTGTTACTGGTGGGGATACAGAATGTTCCAGCCACTTTAGAAGAGAGTTTAGCAGTTGTTTTCAAAACTAAACATACTCTTAACATATAAATTTTTGGTTGATTGTCTATTTAGCATCATTATTCAACCTCAAACTGTTTGATTACTATTAAATATTTAGATATCCTGTCAGTTTCTTCATCTTGAAGAAATTTCTCTCTCCATATTCTTAGAGATATGACTGATAGTTTGGTTAGGTATACAATCCAGGTTATAAATAATGTTTTCATTAAAAATTTCAAGACATTATTTCTCTTTCTTCCTCCTGTCTGTCTCTTTCTCTCTCTCTTTCTCCCTCCCTTGAAAGTTTATAGCATGATCTTATTTGCTACTGGTTTTCTGAAATTCTTTAAATTTCATAATAATAAGTCTGATGATTGTGAATCTATGAGCACTTATAAAGTAATTTAAATCTATAAAAATCATATCCTTTGGTTTAGGGAAAATTGACTGACTATGTTTTTTGAAAACCTATCCCCCTCAACTTCTTCAGTTCTTCTTCCATGAATTTTGTATTACTTAAATGATGAAATTCTTAGACATAATCTCTATGTTTTTTTCTTTTTTGTCTACATTTTCCATCTCTTTTGTTTTTGTTAATTTTCTCATAACATTTTGTTTTCCAAATCTCCTACTTCTATATAATGTTAGTTTCAAAAAAATTTTTATATCTGTATTTTTCCTCTTATAACATAAGATTCATTTTATACATGAAATAACTCCTCTCACTTCTCTGAAGGTGCGAACGATAATTGGTGAGTCTTGTTTTTCTCTTTTCCTTGCATGATTCCCACTTCTCCCAATATGCATGCTTTCTTGTTTTGGTCTTTGTATTTCATGTCATATATTCTCTTCAAAATCTGGAAACCCTTTGCTAGGAACTTATATCTAAAAATACCAAAAAAAAAAGAACTGTATGAAACCCTTGGGCCCTTTGCTGAGTTGGCTGTAGTTCCTACCATAGGCTGACCTGTCTGGACAGTTTCATTGCAGAGCCCCAAAGGTCATTAATTCCGCCCCCCCCCCCCGCCCCCCCAGAATTAGCCGGATTCCCTAGGGAAGGGTTTTTCAGTGAAGTTTTATGTCTCACTTGGAGCATTCTTCACGTCAATATGTGACCTCGATCTTCCATCAACCTGTTATCCCCAGTCTATAATCCCTCTGTTTTACCATCTCTGGAGATTCAACATATATTCTATGTGGACGGAGGGGTTGGTTATGAAGCAAAGTTCTCTGGTTATGGGGGAGAAGCTGCAGATCTAATTGCTTCTTAAATAGCTTTCAAACAAGTGTGCATGTACCAATTACAGGGGTACTTGCTCAACCAATGCCTGTTGCTTTTGGTGATTCTCTGATACAAATTAGGTGACATCACAGCTTCCTCTACTGCTGGCATAAGGCCAAGTCTTTCATGTTCACTGAATCAATTACCAATTATTCCTGTTTATGTGAGTTTGTAAATAAAACAAGGAAACAGAACACAACTTTTGACTTACTTCAGTGCAAATACCTGTGGTTAGTTCTCCATCTTAAGCCAGAATTGATTTCACTTAACCTGTAAGAAGACTTAACTCCCAAAGTTTTCCCTTGGGAGACCTCTCCCACCATAACCTACCTTCACACCATCCTCCTCGTGCTGCAGAGAATCCTGAGTATTCCGGAGTCTACGGCAGTGCTTTCAGATTGCATATCAACTCTTTCCCTATCTGTATTTTTATCCTCAATCTATACAAAAACCTTGAGATGAAAGCCTGTTTTTTATCCCTGTGCCTTTTTGCTTACTCAGTGTCCAGCTCATGGCAGGCTTTCTTTATCTTTATTGAACAATAGATGATTGAATGAAGTGTTAAGGAATCGAGAAAAAGCTAAAATAAGAGGAAATGGGATTCAGCCATATTCTAGCTCTTAACAAGTAATTAATAAAATCTGCTTTGCTGTCACATTTATGGGCAGTTTCACTGAAGTTGGATGAAAACAGGCTGAAAGGAGGAATAAAGAATTTAGGTGCTTGTTACCTGTTTATGTTAGTAAAAGTCAACATGGGTCCTGAGCATGTTTTGTGAAACTCTAATTTTTGTATCAACATACCATTTTGCCAAATTGTATTTTCTATTTTTTGGTGTGTTCCCCTCTCATCTGAACAACAACAACAATAAAAAATGTCCTGAACAAGTAGTTGCAAAACTTCTGTATATACTTGATAGCTCACTATGCCTCATCTAAAGTCCTATTTATTTGTTTTAACTAATGTTCCAAGGAAAATGTACAGACCCTCTAACATATTGCTTGAAGGTTAAAGAGTGTGTTCATTTCATAACCCTAAATTAATGTTCTGTGTTCTGTATTCACTCTAACAGAGCCGTATCTATCTCCTGAACATCTATGAAAGGAAACTCCCGTAGGAAAAATAATTCATAAATATCTGACCAGTCTCAACTGGATCTTTGATGTTACAACTTCACAGGGAGCTGCTTTTGGTTATGGAGGTTTCAGAAAATTTGTACTCCAGGTTCTTAGATCATTCATTTCAGGTTTATTAGTTTATCACTTTCGGGTCTTCATGTAACTGAAACATTCCACTTTGAGTATTGTCAACTGAAAGAAAAAAAAAAAAAAAACTCACAACCTGAGAGTTAAGATTTATTTATTTATTTATTTGGGTTTTTTAGGCTTTTTTTTTCCCCTTGCCTTCGCTGAGGACTGTAACCCAGCCAGGCAGCCTCTTAGACAGTTCTGAGGCACTGTTCCAAAGAAATAAAGGAGGGGCCAGGATTTGCAGGAATTTTTTGCTGGGTGAAAAAAGTGTAACGTCAAAAATCACTGCTAACCACACACATACACACACACAACAGTCATCTTAAGTTAATGAGTTTAGTGCTATTCTATATATGGGAAAATGCAAGTGTCCAGGCTTGAAATCATTCCTTTGACGTGCACCTGAACTCTTGAGGGCCAATATCCTCTTTTCTCCAGTCTGAATTCACCTGGGCTGCTGCAATGGTTGATAGCTTTATGGCTTCTCAGGGCCTCAGCAGGTACAGAATCTGCCTGCCAGTGCAGGAGACCCAAGAGACATGGGTTCGATACCTAGGTCGAGAAGATAGATCCCCTGGAAGAAGAAATGGCAACACACTCCAACATCCTTGCCTGGGAAATCCCATGGACAGAGGAGCCTGGCAGGCTACTATCCATGGGGTTGCAAAATGTCAGATACTACTGAGCACAAGCGCAGCTCTAACTTATGGTTGTAACATCCTATGTTTACTGAAATGGCAGGTGACGTTCATTGTCCATAGTATTAAACCTGGGAGGCAACCTTACCTGCTAAGCAAAGATGAGAAAAAAATAGAGTCTTCCTCATGAAGACAGCATTTTCCAGTTCGGCCTGTTCTGGAGCCTGGAGTCAGGGGCCACTGGTAGTACACAGCCCAGGTAGCTCTGCCTGGGCCATGAATTTAGCATCAACTATAGTGTTGGAGGGTAGTGACAGAGAATCAAGACCATGATCTCTGTACCATACCTGAAAGGTCCTCTTGGTCTGAGGACTCTGGAAATAAATGAATTATCATGGAACAACCAACTAGATTAGGATAAATTAATACAAATTGGATAAAGATTTACTATACCATAAAGTGACATAGTAAATAATCCGCCTGCTAATGCAAGAGACATGAGTTCTGACCCTGGGGTGGAAAGATTCCCTAGAGGAGGGCATAGCAACCCACTGCAGTATTCTTGCCTGGAAAATCCCATGGATAGAGGAGCCTGATGGGCTACAGTCCCTGGGGTCGCGAAAGAGTTAGAGACGATTGAGCAAATAAACAGCAACAACAAAATGATGTCTCAGCTAGTGCTCATCAAGAAGGCCTTGGTGTCTTTCTCCCCCAGGAGCACCTCGTCTTGGGTTTATATCTATACGTCTTAGTTTTCCCCTCTTTTAATTTTGTCTTTCCTAGTTCCCTGATACTTTACATCTACTCAGACTCTGATCAGATTTTTAAGGGTAAAAAGATGTTGTGAAATTGTTTGCTGCTGTCCTGTCCATTCTCTGGACAGTGATCACTGTAACTCCCCATTCCTTCTCCAAAAGCTGTCGGCTCGAACACTCCTGTAATCCTGCACTGGGTCCCTTTCCACACTGTGTTCTTATTCCATTGTTCATGCTATCATTTATTTGATTTTTAACAGACTTTTAAAAACTTCTAATTACAATGCAGATTTTCTGTAGGATGAATGATAACACCAATTAGCATTGAAAGATCTGCCAGACTCTGTGAAAGCACTTTACAAACATGATCTGAAATCACTTTCAAATAATCCTTTTGTCTGCAGAGGCTGTTGTTCCTCACTTTATACATGAGGAAAAAAGATGAGATTCAGCAAGCTTTGGTGTTTTCCCCATAGGCACACAATTAGAAAGTTCTAGAGGTGGAACTTGAACCTTAGTCTACCTAGATATTTATCATGGGAGTTAGATCTTTATCAAATGTGAAAAGGCACTCATAGTTCTATTATCTAAAAGAGAACTTTGTGATATTCTTTCTTTTGTTTACGATAGCACATGCATAAATTTGTGTATGCACATACAAATTCATCAGATCAGATCAGATCAGTCGCTCAGTCGTGTCCGACTCTTTGTGACCCCATGAATCGCAGCACGCCAGGCCTCCCTGTCCATCACCAACTCCCGGAGTTCACTCAGACTCACGTCCATCGAGTCAATGATGCCATCCAGCCATCTCATCCTCTGTCGTCCCCTTCTCCTCCTGCCCTCAATCCCTCCCAGCATCAGAGTCTTTTCCAATGAGTCAACTCTTTGCATGAGGTGGCCAGAGGACCGGAGTTTCAGCTTTAGCATCATTCCTTCCAAAGAAATCCCATGACCACAAATATATTTACATGAGTTTTAAATTACATGTCTATTTAATGGGATACTTTTATGTGTATTTTTATTTATAACTATTCTGAAGCTTTTTGTGTGTTATTTTATATACTTTATGAAAACAAAATAGTTTTGTGAAAATAATATCCAGTATTCAAAATAATCTTCTTTTAACCACTCCTTTACTGGTGTTTATGTGGATTTTTTTCATTTTATATTTTCCTACTCTTTCATTATGAAAGAGGTGGTCATGTGCAGGGTTTACAGTCCACCTTTTAAGGACACACCTCAGCCTAACTCTAGGGGTCCTCCTTTGCTGTATACATTCTCTCATCAACCACTTTCATTGTTCTAGCCAAAATGGCCAGTCTTCCAGCCTGTTGCTTTCACAGACCAGCTCCCAAGAGAGTATATTCCACCTGTTCTAAATCTAATCAATCTTCATAAATGCGTGCAGAGAAAAAGGCTAGCTTCACGGCAGAGTGATGTTAGAAAGACTATTTCCCTAGAAATCAAACCCCAACCTCCTTCCCCTCCCCCGCCCCATCCCCCTCTCCTGTCTCCTATTTCCACATCCTCATTGAGGCCAGGACTTGTCCTCTGTGGAAGCCCAGCGTTAATCAGGTCATCACTAACTAATGTGTACAATGAACTTGAGCAGTACAGTCGTCAACTACCTGGTCCCTGAAATTACTTGTTTCCTTGTTTCCAGCTGCTTCCTGAAATACCACGTCTTAGGAGCAGATGCTACCTGCTTACTTTTATGTAAATTTGGATTCTGACATTAAATCCCAAAAGTATTCTTAAGTGTTGAAACATTTGTCATGTCCAAACAGGATACCTGTAAACACTTTGCTGTTTTAAGCTGTAGTCTTAGTCCAAAGAGTAGATTTTGTCATTTCTTAAAATTACCTTTAAAAAAAAAAAACAGACCTTTGTTTTACTAGCTAAGACTTACAGGAGGAAAAACAAATTCTTTAGATCTGTACTCAACTCCTTATTTCTCATTTTTTTGGCATTTAGGTGACTTACAGAACTTCAGAAGTTCGAACATGCCCACACTTTTGTAAACAGCCTGACTGCAGTTTTTCAAACAGAATTGTGTAATGTTTTCTGTCTCCCAGAGCACCTGAGGAAACTTGTGGGTTCGAAGAACCTTTCTAAATTCTCTGCATATCACACATAACTGCCTTTTTCCTTATTTAGAATATTTGCATCAATATTATGAGCAGTGATTGTAAGATAATACTTGTACTCCAACATACAGAAGCTTTTTATTCCTTCTCTCTCTCTGTTTCACACACACATACGAGAGAGAGATAAATATGTGAGGTTCAGTACAGTCACTCAGTCGTGTCTGACTCTTTGCAACCCCATGAACCGCAGCACGCCAGGCCTCCCTGTCCAGCACCAACTCCTAGAGTCTACCCAAACCCATGTCCATTGAGTCAGTGATGCCATCCAACCATCTCATCCTCTGCTGTCCCCTTCTCCTCCTGCCCTCAATCTTTCCCAGCATCAGGGTCTTTTCCAATGGGTCAGCTCTTCGCATCAGGTGGCCAAAGGAATGGAGTTTCAGCTTCAACATCAGTCCTCCCAATGAACACCCAGGACTGATCTCCTTTAGGATGGATTGGTTGGATTGCCTTGCAGTTCAGGGGACTCTCAAGAGTCTTCTCCAACACCACAGTTCAAAAGCATCAATTCTTCAGTGCTCAGCTTTCTTTATAGTCCAACTCTCACATCCATACATGACCACTGGAAAAACCATAGCCTTGACTAGACAGACCTTTGTTGGCAAAGTAATGTCTCTGCTTTTTAATATGCTGTCTAGGTTGGTCATAACTTTCCTTCCAAGGAGTAAGCGTCTTTTAATTTCATGGCTGCAGTCACCATCTGCAGTGATTTTGGAACCCAGAAAAATAAGTCAGCCACTGTTTCCACTGTTTCCCCATCTATTTCCCATGAAGTGATGGGACCAGATGCCATGATCTTAGTTTTCTGAATGTTGAGCTTTAAGCCAACTTTTTCACTCTCCTCTTTCACTTTCATCAAGAGGCTCTTTAGTTCTTCTTCACTTTCTGCCATATGTGAGGTGATATATGTTAATTAACTAGATGGGAGAAATTTTGATCACAATGCACATATATATCGTCACCACAATATATACTTTAAATATCTTGTAAATTTTAGCACAGTAAAGTTTAAAAATATGCTTTTATTCATTTTCTGTGCAAATACATTTAAATAATGACAGTATCCCTACTAGTAGGCTCCTTTTCATCCAGTTTATAACTTTATTAATCTATTGTTAACCTTTGATCCTTATCAACCACTTGCCTGATAAAAATTGAAACACCGTGTACAGCTCTTTTGAATGAAATACCATTTGTTAATATATAGTAATGCTAGTTATGATTTGCTGATCACCACGTGCTGCTCAGAACACTTTACATACTCATTTAGGCACCTTAACAGCTTTGCGGAAGTGATGTTGTGACTTGATTTTACAAATCAGAAGAAAAGAGTCAGCGAGGTTGAATAAATTGTGCAGTATCACCGGGTTAGGCTTCCCTGGTGGCTCAGAGGTTAAAGCATCTGCCTCCAATGCAGAAGACCCGGGTTTGATCCCTGGGTCGGGAAGATCCCCTAGAGAAGGAAATGGCAACCAACTCCAGTATTCTTGCCTGGAGAATCCCATTGGACAGAGGAGCCTGGTAGGCTACAGTCCACGGGGTTGCAAAGAGTCGACTGAGCGACTTCAGTTTCACTTTCATCACCTGATTAGTAAGAGACAAAACTATGATTTGCACCCTGAACTCTAAGAGTTTATGCTCTTTGCACAGCTCTCCTCAGACTGTCTTAAGTCATTACCTGATGGCTTAAATGCAGTATTAACCTAATGCATTTATCAACAACTCATAGCAGATTTCAGTGAAAATTAGTCAATCTGAAGTTCAAGTGCTGTTGCACAGTTCAAATTGATTCATTGTGCATATTACTAAGTGAGCATCTACTGAGAACCAGGCAATGTGCTGGTTACTAAAAATATCATGGGGAGAACAAAAAGGCATGACCTCTAGCCTCATGATGATAGCTATATGGTGTATAAGCAACATGCTCTTCCTGCATGGTTTCTTTCACCTGGGGATTTATAACCTGAGATCATGTAAATAAGGGGAGTATACTAATCAAAATCTGCTGGGGCCGCGTCACCCCCACCAATTCCCATAGTCTTTGCTTCAGCTACATGCTCCCATTGACATTCTCTCCCAATCGTTCTCATTCCTGAATTAAAAAAAAAAAAAAATCTGAGCTAACTGTAAATATCCTTAAAAATACTCACACCGAGCCCTGACCCATTTCTTTTCCCTACTCCATCCAGCTCATACTTACTTTTCCTAAAGTGAGGCCCAGGCTTCAGTACTATAAGAATACACCCAACTGATTCCCATCGGCAGCAGTAGTCAGGGTATTTTAGTTAACTACTATATCACTTACAGCTTCCCATCATGAATCCATAAAGATTCTGTGGCTGCAACAGAAATCTGGCTCAGGGTCAGAGTTCTGTCCATTGCAGTGGCCCATTTCTAGTGCCCAGATTTTTCTCTGAGTTCCTGAGCTACTGTTAACATTTCCTTTTCTGAGTTTGGTGAATTGAGTTATACCCTCAGGCTCTACCTAGACTGCTGGTCAGTTCAGAGACTGGATGCCTTCTGGGTATTTGCATAGTCTAGGGAGGGAGTGTCTCCTGAAAAACAGATAGGAGAATTAAGGGTATAAGGAAGTAGCAGAAACCTGTGACAATGACAGTAGCTGGTGGCTTCTTGCCTGGCACTAACCGCCCAGTATAATACATGCACAGTCAGTTTTGTGTGAACATTATCATGAGTATTCAATACTTAGGACAACTTACTGAGGATAAAGTTACAAGACACTCCAATGGCAAATAAACTTATGATCAGGGAGACAATTTAAATGATGATAAATGACAATGAAAAATAAGACCATTATGTCATAGTTGTTAAATAAATATTTAACAAGTGTTAGAATTTTAAAGAAGAGAAAGAGTTCTATAGAGTAGTGCTGTGCTTAGTCGCTCAGTCATGTCCAGCTCTTTTGCAATTCTATGGACTATAGCCTGCCAGGCTTTTCTATCCATGGAATTCTCCAGGCAAGAACACTGGAGTGGGTAGCCATGCCCTCCTCCAGGAGATCTTCCTAACCAAAGGATCAAACCCAGGTCTCTTGCATTGTAGGCAGATGCTTTATTGACTGAGCCACCAGGGCAGCTCTATAGGCTAGTAATGTCTTGCTTAATGAAAGGGGGAGATGAGGGATGTCCTGAAGGATAACTAGGATTGTTATGGTGATTAGAGCATGAAAAATAATTCTAGTAGAGAACTTTCTGTGAGCAAAAAACTGGAACCGATAAACCCAGCTCATGCAATGCTAAATAGAGGCGTTATGTGGCGCTAGTGGTAAAGAACCTGCCTGCCAATGCAGGAGACTTAAGAGACTTGAGTTCAATCCCTGGGTCAGGAAGACCCCCTGGAGGAGGGCACGACAATCCATTGCAGTATTCTTGCCTGGAGAATTCATGGACAGAGGAGCCTGGCAGCCTACAGTTTATAGAGTCACAAATGGTCAGACATGACAAAAGCAAATTAGCATGCATAAACTGGGAAACATAGGGAAGATACAGAATGGATGAAAGATAAAGGCCATTTTGTTTATATGATCTTCTCAAGAGGTTGGGTTTATATTGAAGAGAAGAGTGTTTGAAGCCCTTAGGGCAAGGAAGTAATGAGCAAGCATTGCTTTAAGAAATACAGTCTTCCTTTGTTATCATTTAAATTAATTGGGGATAGATGAGAATTCAGAGAGATGAACTTTTTTTTTTAATAAAATGGATAAAAACAAATGTGAAGGACACTGCATTACTAGTTTGGCTAAGGGAAACCAAGAAGAAAAAGGAGGCCATAAAATACTGGATGTCTCAGAAAAATGATGCTGTCATCAACAGAGCTAAATCCAAAAAAGGAGACATTTGGCAAGATCAGATGCAAGAATATGTATTTTAAAAGTCTTACTTATGGCCTGAGGATCTAGGAAGGGCAAATCCATGATGAAATACCTGTTATCACATGAAACTAAACCATTTTAGACAGTGACATATGAAACTGACATGAAAAAACCTGAAGGAAATCTTCACAAAATTGTGTAGTGTGCAGAAAGTGGCAGATGAATGATATTATGGTCATATAGGATAATGCATTCAGGTGAAAGAGATAAAAACTATAATTTTAGCGTGATGAGTTCTCTTATAAAGCTGTCACTTCTGCTATATAAATTTGTAGTTTCAATATTCAAGGGGTTAATTGTACCAAGTCATTGTCACCACCTAAGCAAAGGATGTAGGAATTATTGCAAACTGCTTCCTTAAGCCTTCCTTAGGCCAACATGACACTGAGTACCATAGCCAAACAAATATTAAATGTTATTAGGGAAAGTTTAAAGAGCTACATAATATAACATATACATATAAAGTTGCGATAGCTGTAGAAGGTTTAAGTTACTTCTGGAAAAACATGCAAGTGATATGATAAGATCTTTTTAAAAAAGAATAATTCTTCTGTTGGAATAAAAATGAGTAAGTCAAAGCCCCAATCAGTGAGGAAATGACCATTTTGTGAACAGAGAAAAAGTTTGGACAATTAAATTACTGTAAGCTATGATACCAAATATATCAGAGGAATGAAAAGATTGTTTTGATAGCACAGAGGATGAAGCAATTGATTTTTCCCCAGGTACTTAGGAGAAGTTAACCAGAAGACTGAATATTTAAGTTGAAAATGAAAACTGGAATCATTTCAGTAAAAATGTATGTCAGGAGTTCCAAGTGCAGAGAACAGCACCTGCAAGGCTGTAATGTCATGAAACAGCTCAGCAGTTTTACTGAACAGTGAATTCAGGATTATTTGGACAAGGAGTAGGGGAAAGGAGAAGAAGAATTGCAGGAGCCAAGATGGAGAAGGTAAAGTGAGAATAGGGAAGCTTATGTTGCTGTAACAAACACCCCCAAACCTCACGAATTTAAAGCTGTGAAGATTTCTTTATTTCCTTCACAGCATGGCGATTCCAGTCAGCTTGGAGCTCTGCTCTTTATCTTCCTCTTTCTCCACCATCTGAATGCTAAACACTGTGACAGGGAACAAAAGGAAACCTGGCAAATCACGTATTGGAAACTCACCCGAAGTAAAACGCATCTCTTGCACTGAGTTAGCCACAGCAAGGACATGACACACCTAACTTCCAAAGAGCAGGGAAGTGAAACTTGACCATGTTCCTTAAGGAAAAGCTGAAAATATTGGTGAGCTATATTGATTCCTGACCCAGGCATGCCCATGAGTAGCCAGGAGTCTCCAGCAGAGGCGTGGGTCAGCAGTGGCCTGCTGCAGGGTCAGGGGCCCTGAGGGCAGCAGGCCTGCCTGGGACCTTTTGAGCTCATCTTCATTACCTCCTCCACAGTTTGGCCTCAGGTTAAGCAACAAGGAGGAAACACAGCCCCGCCCTTCAACAGAAGATTGGATTAAAGATTTACTGAGCATGGCCCCTATGAGAACAAGACACATTTTCCCTCTCTGTCAGTCTTTCCCATCAGGAAGCTTCCAAAAGTCTCTTATCCTTATCCATCAGAAGGCAGATAGAACTAAACCACAATCACAGAAAACTAACCAAACTGATCACATGGACCACTGCCTTGTCTAACTCAATGAAACTATGAGCCATGCCCTGTAGGGCCACCCAAGATGGACGGGTCATGGCGGAGAGTTCTGACAGAATGTGGTTCACTGCAGAAGGGAATGGCAAACCACTTCACTTTTCTTGCCTTGAGAACCCCATGAACAGTATGAAAAGATAAAAAGGAATGACACTGGAAGATGAACTCCCCAGGTGGGTAGGTGCCAAATGTGCTACTGGAGAAGAGTGGAGAAACAACTCCAGAAAGAATGAAGAGACAGAGCCAAAGCAAAGACAACACCCCGTTGTGGATGTGACGGCTGATGGAAGTAAAGTCTGATGCTCTAAGAGCAATATTGCATAGGGACCTGGAATGTCAGGTCCATGAATCAAGGCAAATTGGAAGTGGTCAAACAGGAGATGGCAAGAGTGAACGTGGACATTTTAGGAATCAGCGAACTAAAATGGACTGGAATGGGTGAATTCAACTCATGACCTTTACCTCTACTACTGTAGGGAAAAAATCCCTTATAAGAAATGGAATAGCCCTTATAGTCAACAAAAAAGTCCAAAATTCAGTACTTGGATACAATCAAAAACAAAAGAATGATCTCTGTTCATTTCCAGGGCAAACCATTCAATACTACAGTAATCAAAGTCAGTAAACTAACCAGTAATGCTGAAGAAGCTTTAGTTGAACAGTTCTATGAAGACCTACAAGACCTTCTAGGACAAACACCCAAAAAAAGATGTCCTCTTCATCATAGGGGACTGGAATGCAGAAGTAGGAAGTCAAGAGGTACCTGGAGTAACAGGCAGATTTGGTCTTGGAGTACAAAATCAAGCAGGTCAAAGGCTAACAGTTTTGCCAAGAGAACGCACTGGTGATAGATACCAAACACCCTCTTCCAACAACAGAGGAGAAGACTGTACACGTGGACATCACCAGATGGTCAACACCGAAATCAGATTGATTATATTTTTTGCAGCAAAAGATGGAGAAGCTCTATACAGTCAGCAAAAACAAGACCAGGAGGTGACCGTTGCTCAGATCATGAACTCCTTATTGCCAAATTCACTCTTAAATTGAAGAAAGTGGGGGAAACCACTAGACCATTCAGGTATGACCTAAATCAAATTCCTTATGATTATACAGTGGAAGTAACAAATAGATTCAAGGGATTAAATCTGATAGAGTGCCTGAAGAACTATGGACGGAGGTTCCTGACATTGTACGGGAGGCAGTGATTGAGACCATCCCCAAGAAAAAAGAAATGTAAAAAGGCAAAATGGCTGTCTGAGGAAGCCTTACAAATAGCTGTGGAAAGAAGAGAAGCTAAAGGCAAAGGGGAAAAGGAAAGATATACCCATTTGAATGCAGAGTTCCAAAGAATAGCAAGGAGAGATAAGAAAGTTTTCCTCAGTGATCAGTGCAAAGAAATGGAGGAGAACAATAGAATGGGAAAGACTAGAGATCTCTTCAAGAAAATTAGAAATACCAAGGGAACATTTCATGCAAAGATGGGTTCAATAAAGGACAGAAATGGTAAGGACCTAAGAGAAGCAGAAGATATAAAGAAGAGGTGGCAAGAATACACAGAAGAACTATGCAAAAAATATTTTCATGACCCAGATAACCATGATGGCGTGATCACTCACCTAGAGCCAGATATCCTAGAATGCGAAGTCAAGTGGGCCTTAGGAAGCATCACTAGGATCAAAGCTAGTGGAGGTGATGGAATTCCTGTTGGAATTCCTAGCATCACTAGGATCAAAGATAGTGGAGGTGATGGAATTCCTGTTGGAATTCCATTTGGAATGAAGCTATTCCAAATCCTAAAAGATGATGCTGTGAAAGTGCTTCACTCAATATGCCTGAAAATCTGGAGAACTCAGCAGTGGCCACAGGACTGGAAAAGGTCAATTTTCATTCCAATCCCAAAGAAAGGCAATGCCAAAGAATGTTCAAACTACAGCACAATTGCACTCATCTCACATGCTAGAAATGTAATGCTCAAAATTCCCCAAGCCAAGCTTCAATAGTATATGAATCGTGAAGTTCCAAATGTTCAAGCTGGATTTAGAAAAGGCAGAGGAAGCAGAGATCAAATTGCCAACATCTGCTGAATTATTGAAAAACAAGAGAGTTTCAGAAAAATACCTACTTTATTGACTATGCCAACGCCTTTGACTGTGTGGATCACAACAAACTGTGGAAAATTCTGAAAGAGATGGGAATACCAGACCACCTGATGTACCTCCTGAGAAATGTCTATGCAGGTCAAGAAGCAACAGTTAGAACTTGACATAGAACAAAGCACTGGTTCCAAATAGGGAAAGGAGTACATCAGGGCTGTGTATTGTCACCCTGCTTGTTTAACTTATATGCAGAGTACATCATGTGAAATGCCAGGCTGAATGAAGCAGAAGCTGGAATCAAGATTGCCAGGAGAAATATCAATAACCTCAGATATGTAGATGACATCACCTTTATGGCAGAAAGTGAAGAAGAACTAAAGAGCCTCTTGATTAAAGTGAAAAAGGAGAGTGAAAGAGTTGGCTTAAAGCTCAATGTTCAAAAAATGAAGATCATGGCTTCTGGTCCCATCACTTTATGGCAAATAGATGGGGAAACAATGGAAACACCGACAGACTTTATATTGGGGGGCTCCAAAATCACTACACACTGCACCCATGAAATTAAAAGACACTTGCTCCTTGGAAGAAAAGCTATGAGTAAACTAGACAGCATATTAAAAAGCAGAGACATTACTTTTTGAACAAAGGTCCATCTAGTAAAAGCTATGGTTTTTCCAGTAGTCATGTATGATGTGAGAGTTGGACTATAAAGAAAATAGAGCACTGAAGAATTGATGCTTTTGAACTGTGGTGTTGGAGAAGACTCTTGAGAGTCCCTTGGACTGCAAGGAGATCAAACCAGTCCATCCTAAAGGAGATCAGTCCTGAATATTCATTGGAAGGACTGATGCTGAAGGTGAAACTCCAATCCTTTGACCTGATGCGAAGAACTGACTCGTTTGAAAAGACCATGATGTGGGAAAGATTGAAGGCAGAAGGAGAAGAGGATGACAGAGGTTGAGATGTTTGGATGGCATCACTGACACAATGGACATGAGTTTGAGTAGACTCTGGGAGTTGGTGATGGACAGGGAGGCCTGGTGTGCTGCAGTCCATGGGGTCTCAAAAAGCCAGACACGACTGAGCAACTGAACTGAACTGATATTGATTCCTGCATAAACTTCACTGAAGACACTAATCTAATCTTACAGGTAACCAGTGGAGGTTATCTATGGATGATAGCAGTGGACTTCTTAGATAGTAAACCATTCAGCCAGTAGAATAGAGATCAACTCAAATTAGTGATTCTCAAATTCAGCATTCATCAGAATCATGTGGAGATCTTGTTAAAAACACAGACTGCTGGTACTCACACCCTGAGTTTCACAATCAGTAGGCCTGGGGGTGGGTCTTGGGCCTTGTCTTTCTATCACGTGTGATGTTGATGCCCCATTTTTGAGGATCACAGTCTGAGAACCATTGAACTGGCAGAGTCAGATGTTGGAGTTACTGTGAAAATATGATGGGAAGATGACAGATAAAATGAAAGCAAGAGCAAAGTAACAAGAGAAGCAATAGTAGACTTTTTTTTGTCTATTATTTGTCTACTAAAATAGAGACATCTTTTTGTGGTTGCATTATGAGAATTTCATAATATCGGATGTTAGAGGTGAGAGAAGATTTGAAAGTGACAACGGAATATCTTCTTTGGATAGGTAACTGCCCCGTTAACCACGATGAAGTCTATAGAGGATGGAGCAGGGTTAAGAATGAGTGGAGAAAGTTTTAAGGGAAGAGAAGGAATTTAGTTTATGATATTGCATTTCTCAAGTCCCTGAAGGCATGCAAATTCGATATATCCAGTCAACCACTAAAATTCAGCTCCGGATCTTAGAACAGTGCTAATCTCTGAAGAGAGTAATTGAGAATAGGCAGAGTACTTATGGAATGGAAGCCAATGGATAAAGTGATTCCAGGAAGAGTATTTTGCATGAAAAAAGGCAAAGAACTAAGAGTAGAATCCTGAAATGCCCTAATAATTAGATACATGAAGAGGATGTTGAGAAGCCAGAATAGGACAATAAAAATGATTAAAGAGCAGAAGAACTAGCAAAGATATGTATCAGGAAATAAAAAAAGGAGACATTTAAAAACCAGGGTGTCAAAAATGTTAAAAATCAATGGTGTCAAATACTTTAAAGAGATCAACATGACCAGGGCTTAACACAGGCCTGTAATAATTAAGTGCATCCATAACTTTATTTAGGGCTTCCCTGATAATTCAGTTGGTAAAGAATCCACCTGCAATCCACCTGGTTCGATTGCTGGGTCGAGAAGATCCACTGGAGAAGTATTCTTGGGCTTCCCTTGTGGCTCAGCTGGTAGAGAATCTGCCTGCAATGTGGGAGACCTGGGTTCAGTCCCTGGGTTGGGAAGATCCCCTGGGGGAGGGAAAGACTACCCACTCCAGTATTCTGGCCTAGAGAATTCCATGGACTGTATAGTCCATGGGGTCGCAGAGAGTCAGACCCAACTGAGTGACTTTCACTTCACTTCATCACTTTATTTAGCCAGGCCCTAAAACACCTGTTGAATACATTGTTGGCACAAGTCTTTTATCCTCATCCTTAAATTAATCATGGGAATCTTCTTAGCCACCAGGTTCATTTTTTAAAGCTGAAGTCACCCTTAAGGAATTAGTCATCTTGCAATCATAGGCACCAGTGAGGTTGTCTTATTCCTTTGGCAAAGGGAGGGATAGTGAAAACTGAGATGAGTCTAAACCTTTACTTGACAGCACTTCAAAGATGACTAGAATCTGGAACTGAAAGCATGCTGCTCTGAGATCCACAGCTGCTTATGTACAAAGGGTCATTGCACAGGCCACACTCTGGCTCAAGTTTTAGAAATTCTTCCCAGTCACTTGATACAAAATCTATATCCCTACTTCTATTCTCAGGCCCAATATGAGCCCTAAACTCTAAGTTGAATCTATGACTTTTGTTCAATATATATATGAATCTATATATGACTCTATATTCCCAAATGTTTATCTCCACTGGGACTACCACCTAGCCCAACCAGTCAACATGGTTTTTCAAGTCAGACTTCGGAGAATTGCTAAGGTCATCTCAGGTCATCTACAAACTACATCTGACCTCCACCTTTCTTTTCCCAGATGATCCTATCTAAACCTAACCCCTAACTGCTTCTTGCTCTCAGCAAGTGATGCCCCTGTCTTGCTCAGGCAGTTGAAGCTACCAAGTATGGATGCTATGGGCACATAGTGTCATTAGAGAAAGAAGCCAAACAGATTTAAGCAGATCAAGCTAAGCCTTCATGACCATGAATGAGAGATGATGTGTCTTGCTCTTTTTGTTTGTTCTTGAAAGGATCCATTTGGGAAACTTCTTTCACTTCATTATAATTGAAAGACAAAACTATTTTCTCTTGGACCATTATCAACAAACTGTGGTTTGAGTTATATGCATGTTTTCTTGATTTTAAAAAAAAAAGAAAAGGAAAAACAAATGATAAATAAATGAGAAGGTATAGACTGGTTGTCAGAAATCATCATAGTCCTTTATAATTTTCAATCAAAACTATGTTAATGTAACAGAAACGCTCCCCAAATAGTCACTAATTACAAAAGAACAAGTAAAGAGTACGTGATGCTAGGTTTAAGAACCTTGGTCCAGTTATTGTAAAGAACCTGAACAGTGTATACCTTTATTTTCTCACATCCACAATGAAGAGAAATTCATGTATGAGTACCTCATGTCATTCTTCAGTTATATATTAATTTATAAATGTTCAGTAGTCATTTTATGGAAGTGTAGATGAAAAAAAATTCTGAACTTGATCTCTATTTTATCCTTGTCTCTGTTATTAGAGACTGAATATGAGCAACACCTGCTCCATAAATAACTCCCTGATTCATCTGAACAACAACAAAAAAAGAAGTTCAGCAAAATAGTTGACTGCTTTAGGATACAGATGGCATCTGTCATTTAAATTACTTAAGTTATTTAAATTGAGTAGCAAAAATATATGATAAATCTTTTTCAGACAAATACAGCAAAGAAATCTGGAATAACATCGAAGACATCAGAAGTTGTTTTTAGGCCTTCAAGATTTTCTTTTATTTAGGGGTAAACTATTGGGTCTGTCCCTCTCTCTCTCTCTCTTATTTTATTTTTTCTTTCTCTCATGAATCCCATCTGCTTGTAAGTGTCATTGCTGGAGTTGCAAGGAAACACTTTTGCTTAGTACTGAAAAGGTCTAATGTTTGAGACCCTGAATGCAAAACTTCTGATAAAAATAAACTTCAAGGTCTCCAAATACTCTGATCAGATCAACTGTATGATCCCAGAGTAGGTTGCTTAA
This sequence comes from Bison bison bison, assembly GCF_000754665.1. NCBI lineage: Eukaryota > Metazoa > Chordata > Mammalia > Artiodactyla > Bovidae > Bison > Bison bison. Next base: position 1,358,364 of record NW_011494622.1, read on the forward strand.
ATCTTCTTGGCTAAGCTTGAGAGTGCAAAGCTTAATACCCACAGGCTTGCAATCTTTTTGAATGTGATTATAATTCAGTACCAGCTTTGCATCCTGGATAAAGGTTTCCCTTGAACACAAAGTATGTTACATGCCTGTGTGCTAGTGATCAAAATACTCAGAGGATTATGGCACTTGCTGTTCTTAAACCTCCAAAATGGTGTTAAAATGCTCCATCCAATCAGCTAAGCTGTAAATTAAATTTTTGTAGATTGAAGACATAATTTTATTTCATATGCCAGAAACTCATTTCAACCCTAGCATTTCTGTTAGCACGTTGCATCCAGCAGCATAACTCAAGAGGTTTAATGAAAGTTTAAAAACAATCTGTTGCAGATTTTGTGCCTAATTTATTTTTAATTGCAAATTGTACAACACATTATTGCCTGTGAAAATAGAAATTTAATTTTCTTCCTTTTTTTTTTTTTATAACTCTCATGCAAACTCAGATAGGAAACGAGTTTTAACATGCTGTTTTCTGGGTTTTATTTTTTTGTTTTTAGATCCTTGATGTGACGTCTTTGGAAAATATAGCTCATGTCCCTATCATTATCCTTCAAACACACTTTCATGGTTTCAGAATGCACTATTTGAGATTTCTCTAAGAAGTCTGCATTGACACAATGGTTGCAATTGTTTAACATGCGCTGTGGTTACAGTGTCTCTCTTTTCCACGTGAAAATCTGATAGTTTATTCCTGCTAACAGTGTTCATCTTCATATTTAGATCATGAAGCTTTACTGGTGATGGGGAAAAGCACACACAAAATAGCTTTCATTGTAAGGACAGCTGGATAGTTTGTGAAAATTAGATGTGCTATCATGGTTTCTAATAGGAGAAGAAATAGCCTCTTACTGTGCAGTTTGCTTCTTTCCTATGACCTTTAATTTTTGTAATCAGTCTTAGGAATGCAGCGAATGAAAAATCAACACAAGCGCTCATTCTGATCTTTTCTTTGGGAAAGTTTTGTCACACTCGGCTGCATCTGGTAGTTTGACTTTGGACAGAATCTGAAATGAAGCTTAATGTGAGTGCTATCAAGTGATTCTAGGAAAATGTCAGAATACAAGAGAAGAAAACAAAGGTCTTCTGTGCTGGATTTGCATTCCCTTCTGAAATCTTTGGCACTTTATATCAGAGAGGGAGTTGTGTTATTTATTTTCAATATCCTGCCTTTCTCTTCTTTCCTGTCCGTAGAGAGGGGCCATCAGCTTGCTCCCCACAGCTCTTCCCTCCCCGTGCTGGGGCATTGTGTCCACCCAGCCAGCTGCCTTCAGAGCTGGTGATGAGATGAGAGCTGTGTCTCGCTGGAGAGGGGTGGGTGGGGTGTCCTGACTAGGTCTCCCTGCCTGCCACAAACTTCTTGTTGCTTCCACAAGGCTCAGCTTCCAGGGATGGCCAGATCAGTGTGATACTCGGTCTCACGTGTGCTCCTCTGAGCAGGGTCCCTGCAAGGAACACTTGTTGTGAGTGAGTACCTTGACCTTGACCTCGTATAAAACATCAGAGTTCAAGTTCAGGTAGGACTTGCCCCTGGGTTGGTGGAGCCGGACTTATGGTGTAACATTTTGAGCCCTTGAACAGCATTGCAGCTCAAAAAAATTAACCTCAAATTAAGTGGGAAAATGGTCAGGACAACTATTTGTCAATAAACCTCAAGTATAAAGTATAATAATCTTTCTAAACTTAAGAATGTTAATCATTGTAAAACAGCATATTCCCATAGAACACATCTGATTCGTTTAAACTTATACAGCTGTTTCTTTGAGACATTTTATGTTTCTATTTTAATTTTTCAGAATAGCCTGCAATATGATGGTAACATTTCTCCTTTCATGCACCACTTGCCCTTAAAGGAAAATTACATTGTTTAAATTATTATTTCTTAAAGTATTTGTTTCCTTCTTTGACATATTAGTTCTGATCAGAGGAAAATATTAATGTAAATTATTCTTAATGAAGTAAATAAATATAGAAATTCCAAATGAATTAGGTCTTTGTGATATACAAGAAAAACTTATCATCTGTTGTATTTGTGTAGCGTTAAGTACAAGTATGTTTGAAAGAGATTTGATGGAACAGGCCAGACATCCCAAAGAAAGTTTGGATGGATGCTATTTATTGACCAAATCTACGGAAGAATGCATGAATTGATGGAATCAGTTGCAGTACGTTTTTAGAATGTAGTGATGTACAGGTTAGGCTAATAAAACTGATGCCTGCATATATAGAAATCATTGTAGAGAAATACAGTGATTATTACTAGGACATAAACTTGTACCTATTTTTATAAACTCCTGTCAGAGAGTGAAAGACAGGTTTCCAAAAGGAAATTGCTTCTCCCGCTTTCTCTCCTTGCTATTTCCACAGGTCAGAGAGCTATGGATAAAAAGAGTAAAGCCAAAAGATCCTTTGGTGGAAGTTTTGCTGATGGGTGTGAAGGCAGCTTGAATTTCCACTAGTCTCAGTTCTTTCCAGATAGATCTGTGCTAATTCTTAATTCTTTGCTTATTAAGGGGACACCTGTCTTTTTCTCTATATGTATGATAAGCTCAGTGTAGCCTTGAAATATGTTCAATGCATGACACTAGGTGCATGCACACACGCATGCACACACAGACACACATACACAGACACACACACACACACACACACACACACACACACACACTGACCCTTGCTAGGGTGGAAATTCCACTAGAGCGTTCGTAAGCTTTGAAGTTTCAGCAACCTGCTGAAAACTAATATCTTCCTTTTAATCAGAATCTTCAAAATGTGATCAATCTTTAACTCAGGTCAGGAGATGGACTTGAATATACCTACCTTTTTATTTATAACTTTACAACTGTAATTTATTTCTGAAAACTATTCATTGAGTTAAAAAAGCTGTTAGATGAAAAACAGTATTTTCCCTTAATTTGTTTGTATGATCCATTTCATTGAAATTCAAGACACTCAAAGTTGTTCAGTTTAAAATATATATCCACTGAAAATGAAAACAAGTTTTTACAAGTAAACAAATTTGAACATAAGTATAGTTTGTATATGAAAGGTAAGCTAATGAAAGATTATTGTAGTTTTACAAAATGTTAAACTCTTTTAGAGCTTATGAATTTCTTAAATTCAAACTAAACTTAAAAAATAAAGTTGTAGTCACAGAGTGGTTAGATGGTATTTTTTTAATATAATTGACTTACAATAGTATGTTAGTTTCAGATGCACAGCATAATGATTTGACATTTGTACACATTATGAAAAGATCAGCACTGTAAGTCTAGCAGCCTTTGTCCCCGTGCAAGCTTATTGCGATATTATTGACCACATTCCTTATGCTGTATATTACATCGTTGTAACTTATTTATTATATAACCAGAGGTTTGTACCTCTTAACCCCCTTCATGTTTCACCACCACTACCCTTCTCCTCCTTAGCCACAGCTCATTTATTTTCTATTATCTATGAGTCTGCTTTTATTTTGTTTTGTTTGTTTTGCTTTTGTTGATATAAAGTTAGTGAAATTTAAACCAAGTGATGCTCATTTGAAAATTGTATATTTAAGGTGCATGTGTTTCCATATTGAGTATATTACCAATGTGCAATTCTAAGTTGTATATATATACACACACACACACATATACATATATAAAATAAAACTGTAGTCGAGAGAAACATCATGAGGATGAAATAAAGGCAAATTATGAAACACTTGAAAATAGAATATGCATGTGAACCTGAAGAACTGAAAAATCTTACTATTTGTCTCTCTCTAAAATGACCTGTGCAGCTGCTGCTATGATGCTCAATCACTTCAGTCATGTTGGACTCTTTGGGACCCCATGGATAGTGGCCTACCAGGCTCCTCTGTGCATAGGATTCTCCAAGCAAGAATACTGGAGTGGGTTGCCATGCCCTCCTCCAGGGGATCTTCCCAACTCAAAGACTGAACTGTTGTCTCCTGTGTCTCCTGCACTGGCAGGCGGATTCTTTACCTCTGAGCCACCAGGGCCTGTGCAGATCAAATCCTTTTGGGTTCATGCAAACACAGTGTATATGTGTGTGCCTCATAGATGAGTGCATTGTGGAAAAGACAAAGTTTCTGCCCAAGTATCTGTAAGAGCCTGGCCATTCTTTTTAAATACTGAGACCAAAAATGAGAAAGAGGGTGAAAAATATTTTTCACTTATCTGCACTCCTGGATTATATACTATCTGTGAGTAGAAAGTGTTCATCAGTGAAACACATATACATTGAATATCTAACTTGGGTCCAGTATTCTACCTGATGCTGGGTACAGAGATAAAAGATTCAGACATATTCTATGATCTTATAGGATATACTCTTATAGCTAAATATGTACATATATTCATCATAATTCTTTTCACTGTGTTACTTTACATCAATCAGTGATCACTTTAACCAATGTAATCAGATTACCTGGCCTAGCCTCATTCATTCAATGTTTATTATTTCCCCATTATATACTATGTGATATAATGCAGTGAGATTTCATAATTTTTTTCTCTTGATATCATGTCTCACAGAAAACAACAGGATGGGAGAAGCAGAGGCGAATAAAATAAAATCCGTGAACAGAAAGCTGATTTGTATTAGCAATTTCACAATATAATCAGTATTTTATAAATACATGTGTGTACACAGACTAAACCAATAGGAAAAGTGTCATGTGTTTTTGAGTCCAACTCTTTGATGTTAAGCTACATCAGCCTATAAATCTTTCTTTCTGTTCTAACTAATCAGCATTCTGATAACTTATTATTTGTTTAAGATTACTTTTTAAAGATTTCATTCATCATTATGATATTCTACTGGCAGCTTACTCAATAAATGTGTCCTACAGATTTCATGATCTATACTTACAGATATGTGATAAAGACAACAAATACACTAGTTCTTCAGAGGTGCAGTGCCAAGACATGTCTAAAGATGTGACTTTATGTTTGATATTGCCCCTAGTTCATTGAAACTTTGGACAAGTCATTTTAGACATGCTGATCCTTAGGGGACTTAGGATAATATTCCTCACTTGCTCAGCCATGTCCAACTCTTTGCAACCCCATGAACTGTATCACACAGAGTTCCCTGTCCTTTACTGTCTCCCAGAATTTGCTCAAACCCATGTCCATTGTTTCAAAGATGTCATCCAACCATCTCATCCTCTGTTGCCCCCATCTCCTGCTCTCGATCTTTCCAAGCATCAGGGTCTTTTCCAATGAGTCAGCTCTTTGCCCATGTATTGAAGCTTCAGCTTCAGCATCAGTTCTTCCAATGAATATTCATTGTTGACTTCCTTGCTGTCCAAGGAACTCTCAAGAGTTTTCCCCAGCACCATAGTTTGAAATCATCAGTTCCTCAGCACTCAGCCTTCTTTATGGTCCAATTGTTTGCCACCCCATGGACTGTAGCCAGTCAGGCTCCTTTGTTCATGGAATTCTCAAGGCAAGAATACTGGAGTGGGTAGCCATTCCCTTCTCCAGGGAATCTTTTTGACCCAGGGATCGAACTCGGGTCTCCCACATTGCAGGCAGATTCTTTACTGTCTGAGCCACCAGAGAAGCCTGGGATAATATAAGGAGTTCAAACTGTGGCCCTCAACATAGCTTGCCTAACAAGGAATGACCAGGAATGCATAGGGGTTTCAAAGACTGCAGTTCCTTTCCAGAATTGCTTGAGATACTGTTTCTGGGTGAATAGATAAAAGTACAAGTGCGGAAAACTTTCTTTTATTTCCAGATCACATTCACATCACCAGTACTTTGAATTGTACCTTGGCTTTTTAAACATAGCTTCAAAGGTATAGTTTGTGAGTTATGCAAAGAAAATAAAACATGGTTCTTTCCATTAACAAAGTGAAAACCTGAGTAGAGAAAATCTCAACCTGAGATAAGGAACAAGACCAGGCATTATGTAAGCAGTCAATTTGTACTATCAACTGAACTTGAGTTATGAGGAAAAAAGGGTGGTCTTGGAGATAGACACAACTTCTCATCCTAGAGCTTGCCCTTTATAAGCTGTTAACAAAATGCTACATGAACCCCAATTATGTTACCTGTAGAATCTGTTGAAGAACATATGCACTAAAAGGAAGACATTGATCTTGGGTGTCCTCAGCCTTCAATGGCTTGGAGCAGGGTTCGGGTTCCCAGCCAGAAATTGAGTCTGGGTCATGGCGGTGAGAGCACCAAATCCTAGCCACTAGGTCAGCTCAGCTCAGTTCAGTCACTCAGTTGTGTCCGACTCTTTGCGACCCCATTGACTGTACCACTCCAAGCTTCCCTGTCCATCACCAATTCCTGGAGGACCCTGGCCCTTCGACTTTGCAGAAAATAATTCCCACAAAGACAGAATGTAGTGAAGCAAGTATTTATGTAGTGAAGCAAGTTACATATTTATTAGGAGGAAAAGAGTCCAGTACCTGTGGATAGACACATGGGTGGTCTCGGGGAGAGTCGCAGAGTTGCACCCTCATGGCAGTTTGAATTACTTTTATGGAGCACCTCTGGGTTTTTTTGACCAATCAGTTTGATTTTCCTCGTTCATAGTCCATATATGGGGCTTCCCTTTTAGCTCAGTCGGTAAAGAATCTGCCTGCAGTGCAGGAGAACTGGGTTCGATTCCTGGGTCAGGAAGATCCCCTGGGGAAGGAAATGGCAGCCCACTCCAGTATGCTTGCCTGGAGAACCTCATGGACAGAGGAGCCTGGCAGGCTCCATGGGGTCGCAAGAGTCGAACAAAACTCAGCAACTCAGTTCTTCTTCTAGTCCATATATGGTATATCTCAGGACCCTTCCATGTGTGTTCACAAATCTCTTAGGCAAAATGGATCCAGTCAAAAAGGCCTACAAGTAAAGCATTCCTTGACTTCCCCTTTGACTGCCCAAGTGTCTGTCTGTGCACGTGTGGTCAGGGAGGTCTGCTGACTTTGGGAAGGAGAAATATGTGGTCTGGGCAGGGCCCGACCTCCTCCCTTAATTGTCCTGCTATTCTCTTGGAGTTTCAGTCCATAGGGAACGAATCTCCAATCACTTTACGCTAGGAGGGGGGATTCTTCCTCCTGCCTCAGTATGTGAATTTGAAGGGAGAATTTAGGTACTTAAGTAGTGTCCCCAAGTAGTTGATTCTAAACAATCATTCATTTCTCTTCCATACTTTCTCTTTTATCATCTTTCTCTTTTAAGTAAATGGGATGATCATGGATCAGCTGTGTCTGACAAAGATCTATCTTGAGAATAAAATGTAATCATAGACATGAAAACCTTGAATGTTGTTGAGATTTAAGTATTGGTGAGGTGCTATTTCTGGTAATAGATTTTCTGAACTCATAGTGTCAAAAGGCCTTACCAAGAAGCAGAATTGTATTCCCAGAGACTTTATAAATAATCACAGAAATGACAGGAGTATAAAGAACTACCACTTGAATATGGGTTCCAGCTCATGTTCATCTCTATATTCAAGAGAACCACTTTTGCCTCAGATAGAGTCTGTGGATGGGGATGCTATTAGCAAAGATAACACCAGCCTGGATTCATGAGAGCATCAGAACCCTAACCCCACTGCATTAGACACATAATACAGATAACAATGTGTTTAGAGGCTAGAATGTATGGAGGAAGTGTGTGCCTAGTAGAGGCTCTGTTTATCATATACAGAGACCTGATTTTGAACCTGAACTTGCACCCAAGTTCTCTTTCCACCACATACTCTGTGATCTCAGTCATGGTACCCAGCTTCTCTAAGGGGTTAATTCCCTCATTTGTAATGTGGGACTAATCATCATGCTTCCTGCATGGACTGCTTGGAGGGTAAAGTGAACGTGTGGCACATGATAAGTGTTCAGTGAAGCTGGGCCATTTTCCTTAGCCCTAAGTATGTGACTATATGATCATCTTTTGTGCATTTATTAGAGAGATAAGTGAGTAACCCTAATCGAAAGGATAGAGGTGGTGGGGTGTGCTTCCTATCTCCTAAAGCCCTGGGACGGAGCATGACTAGACTGTGAGAGAGGTTTGAGGTCATCCTCAAGTAGGAACTAAGCTGAAAGTGGAAGGAATACTTGGTAGACAAAGACAAAAATTTAAAAAAGCTGTGCGAGATTTAGGGAGGCCAGTAAGACTTTTAGTAGTGAGTGAAAGAGGTGACGCAACAGTATGTAGACCATACAAATACACGTCAGGACTCATATTTCTCTCTCAGATTATCTGTCCTGTCTACTTGAAATAACTCTCTTATATTAAAACACATAACATAACACAGTGACCAAACACTTGAGTGTTTGGTAAACACTAAATAAACACGTATTATTTTACCCGCTGTGACTAGGTCTGAATGACCTCAAGATCTGCTGTCACCTCCTTGCTTACTTTGCTAAAACGTGTGAAAATATCTTACATTGACCTCTAAAAATTTGGTAGGCAACAGGGACCAATTTAAATCAGATACTTGTGTGAAGAATTTAGTCTCATCATCCCTTTTTTTCTTACTGGGTAAAATGAATGAAATAATAAAATCTATTCTGTAAGAAAATGTGATATATACATACCTATGATTTGTTTAGATCACTTGGGCTAAACACAAAAGACTCTATTTCATAAAGTCTATTACAGAGACTGCTATAGCAAAGTATGAAATGAATGAAGGAGCAGGCAAATATTGAAGTTGGTATTTTAGAAAGAGTATATATATATATATATATAGGTGAGGGGATATTGGTTGTTGCTGAGAATTAAAAAGAAAGCGATCTGAAATGTGGTTTTATAATCACTGACTTTAAGTGTTTATCTTTAATTAGGCCCAACACAAACTAAATGATGACAGTGGGTTGATGGATTTCCCTGTTAGATTTCTAAGCTGTTTAAATATAGGTAGTTACTGTAATTATATATTTACTATCCCATTTTTGCAGCTTTCCGAGTGACAAAAATTCAGCAGCCCCCCGTCATGAGTTTGAGATGTTAAACTGTCCTAAACATTGGCAGTGCCGTGATAGCTGAACGCGAGCAGCACACGCTTCATACATTGTCACACGAGGCTAATTTTGGCTGCTGTAAATGAGTGGTTTCTAGGAGAGAAACCAACGTGGCGGAAGGAAGAGGTGTGAAGCCGCCTGGTGACAGTCTCGGTCTGTGATACAACGCTGTTTTATTAGTATCTTATGAGATCTAAAGCAGTTTTGCCTGGCTTTTGTGTCTGCACTCATCATTTGACTGTGTAAGCTGACCCAAGAGCAGTGCTATGAGCAAGACCCTGCCTTTGCATAGTATTTGTTCTGAAAATATGGATTAGACATGAGCATTACAAACAGGACTTGTCAGAGGAGAACCACAGAGACATTTTGCTAAATCAAAGATCCATCCCTTCACAAAATAGACTTATATTTTATAGTTAATGATTTGTCTCAAGATCTGATAAGTATTTTTCAAATATACAGTTGATATTAAAGGAGAGGCATTGAATATTCTGCCACACTAGGTCCTTTGTGAAATCTGTACATGGGATCTGCACAACTTACCTGAAAACTATATTTCAGTATTCAATTTGCTCTGTTTTTTTTTCCAAGCAGAATTAGTTTCAAGAAGTATTTTTGTTCATTTATTATTGGAAAAGACCTTACTCGCTTATTCAAGCGAGAAAATTACCCCCAAAGCTTGCAAGATTTATAACACTTAAGGAAAAAAAAAGGCAATTCAAAACCTAATGAGACACTTTAGGCCTCATTTACATCTCTAACCTGACCCATTTTCTGCAAAATGTTTTTGTTGGTAATTTACATACTAAAAGCTAGTTATTTATCCATCCCTAACCAAAAAGTTGATGAGATTACTAAAACAACAGTGAAGTTAGCATTACCCTAAAAGCTAACTATGGCTGTTTCTAGAAGGTTGACTACTGAGTCATTTATTTACCTGTAATTTCCATTACTGACTGGCAGTGCATCCAGATTCTGAAAGGATGACATGAAAGCTCAAATATAGCTTTGTCACACTCACTTTATTAGCAGAAGTCTTTCCAGGAATGCATACTCTGGAAATAAAGTGTATTAAAGTACTCTGTGTGTGGATACACATGTATCTACCCAGGACAATAAATAATGCGGTGCAGTGCATTCTCTAAAACAAACTTCAGTATCGTATTTTTCTTTGAATGCCAAAATCCTTTGTGTATGTTCAGAGACTAAAATTGTATTGATGTAGTTCTTACTTTTTAGCAATTTTTAATTCCTGATATTTGGAGAGAAAAAGACTACAAGGAGGAGGTGAAGTGTATAGTAGCTGAGAGAGCTATTTCTCACTATCTTCAGGAATATTTATATTTTTTCATGGTGAAAAATAAGCATCCATAAATATGTAGTATTAGTACTAAGTTGCTTCAGTCATGTCTGACTCTATGGAGACCCTATGGACCACAGCCCGGCAGGCTACTCTGTCCAGCGGATTCTCCAGGCAAAAATATTGCAGTGGGTTGATGTGTCCTTCTCCAGGGAATCTTCTTGACCCAGGGATCAAACCCATGTCTCTTGTATCTATATAGTTTTTATATATATATATATATATATAATATTTTTATTATATATGGTGGTGGTTTAGTTGCTAAGTCATGTCTGACTCTTACAACCCCATTGACCGTAGCCTCTCAGGCTCCTCTGTGCATGGGATTCTCCCCTGTGCCATTTTCTTCTCCAAGGGATCTTCCCAACCTGGGAATTGAACCCTGGTCTCCTGCATTGCAGGAAGATTATTTTACCAACTTAGCTACAAGGGAAGCCCTGTATTAAATGTAGATTTGTCTTTTTATTAAAACATTTCTATTTTCCATTTTATATATTTGTATTTCAGTATTTAGTATTTGTATTATACATAAATGCTATATATTTTATTATGTTTATGTTATATATGTTACAAATATATATAGTAATATCACCATTTGTTGGTAATTGTTACCTTGATAACTTAGTAACTTGGCTCATATTCATAATATAGTCATCTATGAAATACGAACTATGATCAATCAATAATTTCAGTTCAGTTCAGTTGCTCAGTCATGTCCAACTCTTTGCAGTTCCATGGACTGCAGCATACCAGGTTTTCCTGTTCATTACCAACTTCCAGAGCTTGCTCAAACTCATGTCCATTGTGTCAGTGATGCCATCCAACCAACTCATCCTCTGTTGTCCCCTTCTGCTCCTGCCTTCAGTCTTTCCCAGCATCAGAGTCTTTTCCAATGAGTCAACTCTTCACATGAGGTGGCCAAAGTACTGGACTTTCAGCTTTAGCATCATTCCTTCCAAAGAAATCCCAGGGCTGATCTCCTTCAGAATGGACTGGTTGGATCTCCTTGCAGTCCAAGGGACTCTCAACGATCTTCTCCAACATCACGGTTCAAAAGCACCAATTCTTCTGTGCTCTGCTTTCTTTATAGTCCAACTCTCACATCCATACATGACCATAGGAAAAACCATAGCTTTGACAAGATGGACCTTTGTTGGCAAAGTAATGTCTCTGCTTTTTAATACGCTGTCTAGGTTTGTCATAACTTTTCTTCTAGGGAGCAAGCGTCTTTTAATTTTTTGGCTGCAGTCATCATCTACAGTGATTTTGGACCCCCAGAATAAAGTCTGTCACTGTTTCCATTGTTTCCCCATCTATTTGCCATGAAGTGATGGGGCCAGAGTTGGATACTAGTTGGGCAACAGTTCAAAGTCACCTTCCAAGACCTTCAAGACTATCCTCTGAATTGTAACATGTCTACCTCCTAGTTTGAACCCCCTGTCTACCTGGCATAAACCAAATCCCACCAGAATCCAGAGGTGGAGAGCACATAATACATCTGTGCAGTCATTGCTCATTGCTCAAGTACTTGTGTGTGTGTGTGTGTGTGTGTGTGTGTGTGTGACTGCGGCATGCAGTTTGTGGAATCTTAGATCCCAGACCGGGGACTGAATCTGAGCCCTCTGCAGTGAGAGCACAGCCCTAACAACTGGACTGCCAGAGAATTCCCAGGAATTTGTAAACACACTGCATTGTGTGTTCCTTGATGAAATCCGGTCCTTTGGGAGCAGTGTTCAATCTGATTTTAGTTTCATTCAGCATCTCCTGCAAACCTTCCTGCCTAGATCAATGTAGCTTTTCACTGTGGTCAGGACAAGTCTGGTACCAAAGAAAGTCCCAAATTCAACTCCTGCTGGTGACCTTGGAGCCCACAGTCCGCATCTGGGCTATCCGAGACAGCTGCGGGACTGTGTTCCCTGGACAAAGGTGGCTCTATTTCTTTCCTATTTAATTTTAGTTCACTCAGTAATGAGTATCAGATTATATTTGTTTTTAGAAATTCTGTTTGCTGTTGTATTCTTCCTGTTAGTAGAGGCTTTACAAGTGGATACACAATTGATTACAAGCAGGAAAAAAAATAATCCTTGGCAAATGTAACTACTAAAAACTCATCTTCAAAGTAAATTACCATTTATCAGAACTTATTATCTTATGACACAGATCAGATCAGATCAGTCGCTCAGTCATGTCTGACTCTTTGTGACCCCATGAATCCCAGCATGCCAGGCCTCCCTGGCCCTCACCAACTCCCAGACTTCACTGAGACTCACGTCCATCGAGTCAGTGATGCCATCCAGCCATCTCATCCTCTGTCGTCCCCTTCTCCTCTTGCCCCCAATCCCTCCCAGCATCAGAGTCTTTTCCAATGAGTCAACTCTTCGCATGAGGTGGCCAAAGCACTGGAGTTTCAGCTTTAGCATCGTTCCTTCCAAAGAAATCCTAGGGCTGATCTCCTTCAGAATGGACTGGTTGGATCTCCTTGCAGTCCAAGGGACTCTCAAGAGTCTTCACCAACACCACAGTTCAAAAGCATCGATTCTTCGGCGCTCAGCCTTCTTCACAGTCCAACTCTCACATCCATACATGACCACAGGAAAAACCATAGCCTTAACTAGATGAACCTTTGTTGGCAAAGTAATGTCTCTGCTTTTCAATATGCTATCTAGGTTGGTCATAACTTTCCTTCCAAGAAGTAAGCGTCTTTTAATTTCATGGCTGCAGTCACCATCTGCAGTGATTTTGGAGCCCAGAAAAATAAAGTCTGACACTGTTTCCACCGTTTCCCCATGTATTTCCCATGAAGTGATGGGACCGGATGCCATGATCTTCATTTTCTGAATGTTGAGCTTTAAGCCAACTTTTTCACTCTCCTCTTTCACCGTCATCAAGAGGCTTTTTAGTTCCTCTTCACTTTCTGCCATAAGGGTGGTGTCATCAACATATCTGAGGTTATTGATATTTCTCCCGGCAATCTTGATTCCAGCTTGTGTTTCTTCCAGTCCAGCGTTTCTCATGATGTACTCTGCATATAAGTTAAATAAACAGGGTGACAATATACAGCCTTGATGTACTCCTTTTCCTATTTGGAACCCGTCTGTTGTTCCATGTCCAGTTCTAACTGTTGCTTCCTGACCTGCATACAGATTTCTCAAGAGGCAGATCAGGTGGCCTGGTATTCCCATCTCTTTCAGAATTATGACACAGAAGAATTATGATTTTTGTTCCCTATTTTGAGGCTTGTTGGTGCTGATGCCACTGTCTTTGTGACTGTTGCCACCATCAAGCCATCTGAAGAGTTTGATTTCTCAGCTCTACTGAGTGGTCTGAAAACAGGCTGTGTTGTCCTTACCCTCTGCCTGTTGGTCTTTCAAAGACCATGTGGCAACTGATTATTCAGTTTTCTACTCAGCTACTTGGAATGTCTTTGAAAAATGTCTCTAGTGCTGAAATTGTAATACTCAATGAATACTATATTTTCTATGAAAACATTTTATCTTGTCAAAGATTCTCAGCTACGTGCTGCTAAACCATAGACACCATCTCCAGAGGTACTATCATATGCTAACGTCAGGCCACTTAGCAATGTATTTCTTTTTGCATCATCTGAGGATTCTTGTGCTTGATCTGTGAAGACAGTGTTATTTAAGTGCCACAATTCCTATTCACTAATTTAAAAGATATTTCATGATGATCTGAAACTATTAAAGACATTGGTAGATATGAAATCAAAATATATTTAATTAGGGAGAAATATTATATGTCCTTCTTAACATTTCCCCCCAATTAAGTATATTTTAAGATTCCATGTCTACCACTCTCTTTTCAGTTATTTTTTCCAGAAATGTTGAGTGAATATTTACTATGTAATAGTTACGAATGAAACAACCATGATCCCTGACCTCATGAATCTTGGAGTCATGGGGAGGAAGTCAGACCGACCAAAAGACCATGGTATAATGACAAGTTGAGTTAATTTAGAGGAACATAATGTTCAGTGATGGAGAGAGGGTTGTATTAATATTTAGATAGAGTGTTCAAGAAGGCTAGCTAGCAGGGGACATTCAACTCAGGGCTGAAAGATGATACAGAGCCAGCCATAGGGAAATCAATGGGGAAGGCATACCAGGGAGAAGATGGCTGTGTAGACGATATTCCTGATGTAGTAAGGAGATCACTGTAACTAGGAATTGGAGGAAGGCTACTGTGGTTGGAGTGTGACGGAGTGTGACGGTTTGTGTTGGAGAGATGCACAAAAGCAAGACTGGAGAGGTGGATGAGGAGAGACCGTGACCAAGCATGGGGTGCCATCGTCACCTGCAGACTGAATCTACAGCCCCGACTGTGGCCTCCCCCCCCAACTGTCATTGGTAGTACCGGTTCCTGAGTAAGCTTGTGGCATACAGGAAAACAGAAAGGAGCATGCACTTTCAGAGGAGAGGCCGCCTCTGAAGAGAAAGGGAGGAGGAGCATCTGCCCTGAATTTGTTCATTTTCTTTTTCTTTTTTGTAAATTCATTAATGAGATAAGTCACGTCACTTTCCCTGTGGCAGAGAAATGAGTGGCGGAAGTTGCCTGGATTTGTATCCTAATGGAGTGCCCACAACACTCCTGTTGTCTCCCTCACTCTTCTGAGAGCAATCTATCATTTTATAAAGGAAAGTTCTTTTCTTTTCCATAAAGCTGAATTTCTTTCTGTGTGCTACCAAAATGCATAATGTATGTTATTGAAAGTGAAAGTGTTAATCACTCAGCTGGGTCCAACCCTTTGTGACTCCATGGATGGTGTCCCATCAGACTTCTCTGTCCATGGAACTCTCCAGGCAAAAATACTGGAGTGGGTTGCCATTCCCTTCTCCAGGGATCTTTCTGACCTTGGATTGAACCCAGGTCTCCTGCTGTGCAGGCAGATTCTTTACTGTCTGAGACACCAGGGTGGTTCATGTTGTCATTGGGTTAGCCCAAAAAAGTTTGTTCAGGTATTTCCATAATATGTTACTGAAAAACCCAAATGAGCTTTTTGGCTAACTCAATATAAAGTGAACGTGTTAGATATACCCAAGTTATACATGGTCAGACTAGACTTGAATACTATAACCTTTGAATACCCTAAGAATATTAAATCTAGTGCCGAGAAGATCAGAACCAGAGTTTTGATTGATCTAATTAACTATAGTCAGCCATATGCTTCAGTGTTTTATTTGTATCATTAGTGAATGTTGTATACCTACAAATGCACAATTATATCATATTTATCCATTTATTCCTCTTTTTCAGAAAAAAGGGTTTTAAAGCTCATGTAATTAAAATAAATGTTTTTGCATAATAATTATCACTAGAAATTGAATTTGTATCTGTGAATTGTTTACCTGCAGTCACAGTCATGGGTCCCTGTGTAAGGAATGCCTTCTCTCAACAGGCCAAGAACTATTTCCTAAGAAGAGCTGCTTCCCAGGGAGGCGAGGTGGCCCCCATCGCCCACGGGCAGAGCCGGGGGTCCAGGCTCGGCTGTCAGCTGGTCTACCTGAGGACCGTGCGGCCCCCGGGGAGGACACAGGAGTGGTGAGTACCCATGCGAGGCCGGGCGCTTTGATAGCCCTGTCTTCTGGAGAAACTTGTTTTCTGATTTTCCAGTCAATCCCGTCATTCTTTCAGACATAGCTTCTAAGAAACTGTCAAACATCTGCCTTTCCTTTTCACACTTTTCTCTGCACTCTGCCTATAGCTGTGGTAGTTCAGTAGATAAATGACATCTCACCTCCTCTCTTTGCATACATGCGCAGTGCTGCAAATGCCAATTCATGAAAGAAAGAGAGAGAAAGAAAGAAAGAAGGAAGGAGGGAGAGAGAAGGAGGGAGGGAAGAAAGAAGGAAAGAAGGAGAGAGAGAGAGAAATAAATCAGGCTGTTTTGTAAGTCTTTAAGTTCACGGTCATAGTTCTATTAACATCACTTAGAATTATACCAAATGTCCAGCTGCCGGGAGCCTTTGAAATCCAGTAATTATTTATGAGAATTTTATACAAAAAAGGTAGAAACCATAAAAGAGCTTTGGTTCATAAAACAGGAAAGACAAATGTTGCCAGAAAAAAAAAAAAAATCTGTAACAAATGTGGAGTAAACTCTGTGAATGAAAATCTGCTGTATGCTGGTGTGATCGTTAAATGGAAACCCAGGGTATTTGTGTATTTGTTTTGTTAATGAGCAAATCCTGCCCATGTACATAAAGGCAAGTTTATTCCCAAAGATATGGTACAGAAATATAACTTTTATTATTAGAATATTGTTGGGCATCATGATTGTGAACATATTATAAAGTAAATATATAGCTGCAGTTTTCTTTCTTTCTTTTAACCATGGTCTTTTGAAGTATTTTCATATGGAATTTCTGAGTTCTTCTAAGCTTAATTATAATTTTTGACCACTTTATGAACAAGAATTAGAAAATAGAAATCATAAAGAATTTCTATTTGCTGCATCGTATACCCTCTGAGTACTTGAATATTTTAAGGTCTCTGACTATTTTTAGAGAGAAATAATACCAGCATCTGATGCAGGCAAAGATTGAAAGCAAGAATTCTATAGAACGTCTAAATGTCACAGGTGTTATTGGAATGCAAATGTACTTTTCTATACGTTTTATAGGTGTTATATATAGCAAGTGTTCGACACCATAGTTTTGCACTTTTTTTTTTGACTTTTTCACCTATTACCTTTCGCCAAATTACTAGAAACTAAAAATACCGCCTGAAATTAAGAGCATGGATGCTTTGGCAAATAAAGACAGTGTGGGTTTTCTGCTGTCATTAAGATATATGCTATCTATCATTTCTCAGTGGGCTGAACTAACTACTCACTGTGAGAAATCTTCCTGAGATGAGATTTCTGTCTGTCAACATAGGATAAATTTGACTTTGGAGACAAGGAATTTGTACAATCTCATTATTAAAAAAAAAAAAAAAGTAGAGAAAAGAGAAATAAAAGCATTATAAAAATTAGATTTCAATAAAAGCAGAGTCAAAAGTTAGAAAACACATATAATTAATGAAAGGATTCATTTTATTTGATATTTGAATCACAAAATTGAAGTCTTCACAGTCTTTCATGAACAAAACTTGGGTTTTGTGGAAATTAAGTGAAATTAAGAAATGATTTCCTTTCAGAGCAAAATGAGAGGGTACATTTTGAGTTAAACACACTGTATAAAAATGTAATGAAAATATGTGTATTTAAATAAAATATGTGTGTTAAATACAATGTGTTTAACTCAAAATGTACCATCTCAATAATATAAAACCTGTCACTTATGTCATTCTGCATATTTTTAAGTCAAACTTCTCATCAATGAGCTACTAAGTAATATGTAAGAGAAATGCTATGTTTAAATAAATAATATCATTCTCTTACTGGATATTGCATCAACGGGTATAAACATATGAATGCCTTAGCAGAAATGCTACTTAAACCTTTCAGAGTTGTCAATATCCAAACGGTGTCTTGTCTGATATCATCATAGCCTCATTTGTAGCCAAATGTGTATTTTTATAAGTACTGTAAGTCATAAATGCAATGGGTTCTCTTTTTTAGGATCACATTTTTGGAGTTAGTTACTTGAGTAATTTTCATTGCAAACACTTTCAGAGTAATTTTGCAGAAATAAAACAACTCTTGAAGGAACACAACTGCTTTCTTACTAGGGACGGAAATATTTTAGAAAGAAAAGAGCATCTGTTCCTTTTCCTCACCAATGATTTTATTGTCTTCCGGATTGTGCGAATTTGCTCTGGGAAAATAAGAAAGGTGTGCTGCAATTCAGGATAATTTTGCCCACTCAGGAACCTGAGTTTCCAATTCAGAATATGACCTGGCTTATTCAGGTGACACCAGTTCCTCATATTCTTCTATTATCATTTAAATTTCTGTTCATGTTTTGACAATCTTCTTTAGCAGAAAGCTCAGAAAACATCCAGCTGCACCTCTTGAATCTTCATTCTTATGCTGGGATCCATTATTCTAGGACTAATATTTCCATAATATGTGATGTCATGAAGAAGAATGAAAATCTCACTTTGGAGATGCCACTGTAATAATTCTCACTTATAGTCTATAATTAATATGAATAATGGCAACAAAAGAAACACTTGAGAAAAGTAATTCTAGGCTTTAGTTAAAGAAGCTTAATGAAAGCAGCCTTCTTCCACTTAGCAAATATTTATGTGCCAGAGACTTAGTTGCTAGGTGCTGGGGATCATGAAACTTACACCTATGCTGTGCTATCATTACAAGTTCTTCTGATTGATGGAAAAAATAGAGCACCCAATTTTACCTGGATTTCCATGTAATAGACCAGACTGCCCTCGTCACAGAGGGTGAAGGAAGGTGTGAGGAGTTTCAGACTTGAAGGTAGAGGCGGGGGGCGGGGGGTGCAGGATATTAGGCGGTAGAAAGAACACTTAAGATGAAGAACTACTTGGTGTACTTGTTGCCCTGAAAGGGGCCCAGTGTGTCTAGATCAAGGACAGCAGAGAAGAGAGAGGAGAGAGATCATACTGGAGCAGTCAGTGAAGAACAGGTTATTCAGGGCCTTGCAGACCCCGTTAAAGAAATTTGATCTCAATTCTAGGTGCAATGAGAAACCACAGGGGAATCGGTAGGCCAAGGGTGTGATGATGTCAGATTTCTATTAAAATTCATCGCTGATTAATGTGTGAAGAACAGAACAGACATGAGGAGAGGATATAGGAAGACCAATTTGGAAAATTTTACACCAGTTCAGAAAAGAGAAAGGGATGATGTTGTAGGAGTCCCCTGGGAAGATAGAGATATAAGTTCTTGGATGTCATGGCTGGTTAAGGAAGAGAATGCACCAGATGGGTCAGAGATCACAAGGGCCCCAATGACTCTCATGTTTCTGGTTGGAGAAATTCGAGGATGTTTTTGATTGTCATGTTCAGTTTGGAGTAGTCACAATGTATCAGAGGGGTGTTTCAAAAATGAAGTTCTGAATGTAGTTCTGGAGCTCAGAAATCTGAACTAAAGGTTTGAGTTTGGAGCCACTGGCTTTCAAATGTTAGTTGAAATCATGATAGAAGATGAGGTTGCTGGAAGAGAGAACACAGGAAGATAAAGAAGAAAAGTCCTAAACAGAAAGAATCTGAAAGACTCTGAATTTTAGTAATTAGGTAGAGGAGGAGCAGTTGGGAAAAGAGGCTGATGAGGAAGAAGTATCATAGAAGCCAAGGGAAGGAGAGTATTTCCACAAATTGCTGTAAGGCCAATGAAATGAAGATTATGACATATCCCCTTCAGTTAAACACCAAGAACATCATAGGTAAACTTTGCAACAGAGTTTTCATAGAGGACTGGGGCAAAATCCAGATTAAAGAAGGTTAGTCTATGAAAGAGAGGAAGAAAAAAGATCAACAAATACAGACAGCTCTTTCCAAATTTAGCTGTGAAACTCAGAAGATGAATAGAAATGCATAACGGGAAAGATGTGAAATAAACAGAGTGTTTTTGTTTGTTTGTTTTTAGTGATGATATAAAATTCCTGAAAAAATAGGCACAGATGGGATCTGGCAATTCAGTGTAGAAAATGTGTATTTTTTTTTTCTTGAACAAGAACATTTTTATTAATATCTCAATAATAAAATTCATGTTTTGGTTTAACTCACATCTTCATCTTTTTTTTGCTGAGAAAATCTCCAAGTTAGCTTGGAGCCTCATCGTGTATTCAGGTCACCCTCAGTGGTCTTCATCTGTCTCCATAGGACAATCACTTGGGATGCTGTATAAAATACAAATGCCTGGTTTCTGCTCCTGGAGAGACTGGTTTAATTGGACTGGGTTTTATCCAATGTACTGAGACTTTTAACAGTCCCAAATGATACTGAAGAGCAGACAAAAGAGAGAATTACTGATACAAGGGACTATTTTGTTCAACCTCTAAACATTTTCAAGGTATTTTAAACATGCAAGCCTATTATATTAGAAAATGGTTTTTAAAAGAAAAAGGAGTATCTCTCCCACTGTATTAGGAGAGAAAGAGGAAAGGATGGCTACATGAGTTAAAAGGCTTTATTGGTTTGGTGGCAGGAGACTGAATTATTTGCTGAACCAAGGGAGACCATGTTGAGGGTGATGGGCAAAGACAGTCATGGTTGAAACAAGTAAACAGTGTTTGAAATAATCATTGCATTGAGTGGAGAAGAATAACACCTAGAGAAATGCAGGGAGATTACCCACTGTTGCTGGGAGGTTATTAAGGTTTATGACTATGAATATTCAGAAGGCTGCCTGATTTTCTCCAGAAACTTCCCAGCAGGAAAGCTCACAGATGGTATTAATCCAGGGCGAAATTTTCCAAATAGTATGTAAAGAACAAAGAGCACAAGAATGCAAGAGGGCAGTTAAAGAATGATTCCTCCATGGGGCCTTAGGTAGTAACCAGGATCCACAAGGGAAGTGAAGGCAGGAAATCCTGGGGTAATGGTCCTGCTGGAGTCAAATATAAATTCAAGGTGAGCAACTGAGCAAACAGGTAGGTGGGGAGAGACTGGCTGTGAGAGAGAGGATATCTGCTTTAACGTTTCCAAGCTGGGTTATGGGAAAGGATACTCTGTTCCATGACACTGCAAGTGGGTGGCTGAGGTGGAGATGAGAAGGAAGAGGTCACTGAAAAGGTGAATATCAAGAAACAGAGAAGTCAGATCATGTCATCCCAGGCTGGCAATGCTTGGATGTGGAGAGACAGTAGACAAAGTCCTCAAGTAATGAAGAGCCATAGCCAGAGCTTTAGCAGTTGACAGCAGAGTGTCGAGGGTAAGGGAGGCATCACTAGGACTCAAAGATAACATGGACTCAGAGAGTGGTTCCCCCCCACGAGGATAGAAGGGATGAGGTCCTGTGAACGGTGTGGACCAGGCAGAGTACTTGTCAGTACTCTTCAGTCACTAATTCGTGCCCGAGTCTTTGTGGCCCCATAGACTGCAGCATGCCAGGCTTCCCAGTCCTTTGCCATCTCCCAGAGTTCCATCAGATTCATGTCCATTGGGTCAGTGGTGCTGTCTGCTTTTTCATAAACAGTGCTATACTGTCTTTACTGCATATAAATCTGCCTGTGTTGCTATGGTTTGAGAGGAAACAGTAAAACTTTGGGTCCAACTAACTAACCCTTTAGTCCCATAGTGATGCCTTAGTATTTTGTGAGAGTCGAGTCCTCCCCTATTTCTCCTGGGCCAGGAACATTCAAAGTCTTAAGGTTTGTACAGGAGACTCCTCTGGCACAGTGACTCTGAGGATCCTGGCTTTGAACTATGGCTGTACCACTTTGCTGCTTGCTAGCCTGTGGTCCTGGGTGTGTGGCTTAACCTTAATCTCTGCACTTCATCCATGAAATGGGAATAAGAATAATAAGTTCCAGTGTGGAATTATGAAGATTAATAGAAGTAATGTACACATCTGGCATTATTTGTCATAGGAAGTATTTAAAAGGTAGAAGTCAATCAGATTATTACTATTTTAATGTCTTACCCATTGCATGCGCTACTGTTTAAGCTCACATAATTGTAAAAGGCTTCTGAAAGCTTTCCCTGCCTCTCTGACATTACATATTTTGAAATGCTCCTCCAAGCGCCCATGATCTACATCTAACTGGCCCATTTATTTCAAACTGATTCCAGCCCCAAATTTATTCTCACTTCAGCTTCTAGATAGTGAACAGATAACCTTATCTAATGAATCCTAGATAGCATATTGAAAAGCAGAGACATTACTTTGCCAACAAAGGTCTGTCTAGTCAAGGCTATAGTTTTTCCAGTGGTCATGTATGGATATGAGAGTTGGACTGTGAAGAAAGCTGAGCACAGAAGAATTGATGCTTTTGAACTGTGGTGTTGGAGAAGACTATTGAGAGTCCCTTGGACTGCAAGGAGATCCAACCAGTCCATTCTAAAGGAGATCAGCCCTGGGTGTTCTTTGGAAGGAATGATGCTAAAGCTGAAACTCCAGTGCTTTGGCCACCTCATGTGAAGTGTTGACTCACTGGAAAAGATTCTGATGCTGGGAGGGATTGGGGGCAGGAGGCGAAGGGCACGACAGAGGATGAGATGGCTGGATGGCATCACTGACTCGATGGACGTGAGTTTGAGTGAACTCTGGGAGATGGTGATGGGCAGGGAGGCCTGGTGTGCTGCGATTCATGGAGTTGCAAAGAGTCGGACACGACTGAGTGACTGAACTGAACTGAATGAATCCCATATCTATAACCCCTGAAACAGAACTTGGATCAAAGTAGGTGCTAAATATTAGCTTAATATAAAATGATAGGAAGAAGGAACCTAGTATGCGTTGCTAAAAGACATGTTGTTATTTGTCTTCTGGAAGCAGTGTTGGGGTGGGAAGCAGGTGCAGGAAGGAGACAGCCTGTTAATCTAAACTGAGTGAGGAGAGAGAACACCCTTTGCTTCATCCATTGCAAGTGATGTATTCCGGTGCACTTGGCTGGGAGAAAAGATAATTATGAATTACAAGCATCCATCTTAGAAATGATGAAAGTTCTAGCATCCCCCCATCATGCCCGCTGAGCAGAGGTCTTAATCTGGCAATATTTCAAATATGATAAAAAGATGTTTGAATAACATTTTGGCAAAGGTTTATAAAACATTAAATCCCATAGAAACATATTTGAAAGACCTAGTTTTTCAAAGTTTAATGATTGGATTATTTTTTAAATGAATCACTTTTTAAGATGTCATGCCCAACAGGAAGCCAACCATGTGAGCAAAACTTCAGTCTTATGAAATTATAATTAAATTAAATCGTATCTGGTAGCTTACATGCAATATGTATTACAGTGGTGCTGATCATATGGAACAAAACATTATCAGCTACAAAGAGGTATAATTAGCTTATTCTTGCAATATATAGTCACTTAAATTTAAAAATATATAAACAGGAAAGAAAAGCTAAAAAATCTGAAATACCAAATTTAATTTAATTTTTTAATATTAATGACCAGGTTGTCCTAACAAGCTGGTTTACTATAGAAATTAGCAAATGGCTATCCTTATATAATGATGGCCAGGAGAAAAGCAAGTAGCATTGACTAAGCACTTCTCTTCTGAAAAATCCTATAGACGCTGCATGTGTCATATCTCATTTAACTGTCATTCACTATTGTCCTCAATTTTCATACGGTTTAAAAATATGATACCAAGAAAGAATGACCTGGTGCAAAACAGCTATTAAGTGGCAGATCTGAGGTCTGAATGCTGTCAGATGCCAAAGCCAATATTTTGATCACTGACATACAAAGTGTCAATTCATCCTTGGATTGTCTAGAAAGTCCTGGATGAATTAGCTTATTCATTGCAAGTTCTTAACCGATTTGTTCTGATCTTGACATAACACAGATAAGCCACTTAAGAGTTTAAAACCAAGGAGTGAACAAATGATTTATGAGGTCTTAGAAAATGTGGCAGAACAGCTTGAATAAGTTTTGTCAAAATTTGTCATTTTCCTTTGATAGTTTTTAGACTGACAAAGCAGGAGTCAGAATTCTAAGCTAGAATAACAAAGCTTAATAATAATACACTCATGAGCAGGATGGCGAATTGGGAGCAAGATGGTGGAACAGATAGGCAAAACTGGTGCCTATCATCAAATTATCATCAAATAATTATCTTGACAAGTGAAGGCTATAGATTGTGTGAATGATAGATTTTAGAGTGGGACTTAAAATGCATTGTTCAAAATTTTCTGTTTAAAATATCTTGGAAAATATTTTGAATAAATAATATATTTGAGATATTTAACTCTAGAAAATAGATTAAAAGGCTTTAATCACCGACTATGCTTTTTATGAATAATTAAGAAATTTAATTTAGAACTCCTCACAGCATGGTATAGATGTTTTGCTAAGAATACAAGTCTGTATAGCTCACTTCTTGCATTCAGTTCAGTTCAGTTCAGTCGCTCAGTTGTGTCTGACTCTTTGTGACCCCATGAATCACAGCACGCCAGGCCTCCCTGTACATTACCAACTCCTGGAGTTTACTCAAACTCATGTCCATCGAGTCGTGATGCCACCCAGCCATCTCATCCTCTGTCATCCCCTTCTCCTCTTGCCCCCAATCCCTCCCAGCATCAGAGTCTTTTCCAATGAATCAACTCTTCGCATGAGGTGGCCAAAGTATGTAGGCATAATTTATTTCTGGTTTAAATATTCACTGGAGCTTCCCTGGTGGCTCAGATGGTAAAGAATCTGCCTGCCAATGCAGGAGACACAAGAGACGTGGGTTTGATTTCTGAGTTGAGAAGATCCCCTGGAGTAGGAAATGGCAACCCACTCCAGTATTCTTGCGTGGAGAATTCCACGGAGAGAGGAGCCTGGAGGGCTACAGTCCATGGGGTCGTAAAGAGTCAGACACAACTGAGCAACTCGGTACATACCCACACAGTAAGGGAGTGCTCTTCTTTGGATCAAGTCCCTAAGTGTTGGGAGTTTCTCGGTCACTTAATCGGTGATGAAACAGAACAGGAGGAAAGGAATTAAACCTAATTGGGAAAGTTTATTCAAGGTTTATATTATATAATGTTATATAATAGATGATTTAAAATAGTAAAAGTGGCATTTTAAGATGATTTCTACTAGTTTAAAATTTCTTAATATTGAATAGCTGATAGAAAGGATGGTAAATGTTGATGGGCTTTATAGGAGCTTAAACTTGGTGTGGTAATAATCCTCTGGTAAGCAGCTTATTATGAAAGATACAAGTTAAAAAAAAGGCGGAGCAAACAGAGACATCAATATGTTTGCCTCAAGTTTAGAATTAGTATTTATTTTAGAAGTTTGATTCAGTTTCATTATTCTGTCTCCTTGGTAGTCAATTTATTGTTTAGGGCTCTCTCAATTAAACCCTGTCACTTCAGGGGAAGTTCAAGAGAATAGTGCATTATTGATATTACAGAAACAGTTGTCAGTAATCAATACATTTTGAACCACATACAAGGTATATCTTTAAGGATATAATTCATCAAAAACAGGCTTGCTGGGGCTCTTCATGCTATTTTCATTGATTTTCCTGTTCTAGGAACACATGGTAGATATTCTGTATGTGACATGAGTTATATTCAAATAAAGAAGCCAGCTACTCAAAAAATGCTCAGTTACAGAGAAAAAAATTAAGGCTAAGGATTCTAAAGAAGAAATAAAATTGAATTTAAGTTGTTATTTTCACATTTGAATATTCCTTTCAGAAGAAGTTAATTAGATAACTTAAAATGTTTTAAAAGATTACACATAAGGAATACCAAATTCTAGGTGTGAATCCTGTTCTTTACTTACTGTGTAAAATAGAGGTAGAAAAGTACTTTTATTTAGTTATTTTATTGCTGCTGCAGAACTTTCTTTAAAATGAAGCATAAAATATGCATTGCTTTATGCTGTGTGTATTCTACATATTTGTCTGTTACTGTAAATTTTACAACTATTGGAGTTCACACTATGAAAGTATTCTAAGTGAACCCTAGTGTACACCAAGTGATTGACAAAGGGAATAATAACTTTCTAATCTTGCAAACCTGTACTTTCCTTTATAATGTGAGCTTCAAAAATCAAGATAATATATTCTTTTCCATAATTACAAAGAATCTGAAATGAGGGATAGATGAAAGTAACATCTTAAATTATTTGGTAAGATAGAATATTACTGTTCTTCAGAGTAAGGAAGAAAGAGTTGATCTAAAAGTGAGGCTTTTTACACTTAAAGCGGTGGCTTGTTTCCTGAAATCCAGATGTTTTTGTTCAGCCCAAATCTAACCCTAATACCTGCTCAGGTAGCCAGTTATTCTCATTTTTGTATAGAAAGGCATTGTTTCAAGCTACTTGAGTGAAAGTGCCATGAAGGCATCCCATTTGTGGAAAAACAAGCAGTCTACACACAGCTATGTGTGACAATTGACTCAAACAGCCACTAAGGGCACAGGTACTGTGTGTGTTGCCTCGATGTGGGTCGAACACTGATTTGGGATCTTACTTACAACTTGACCTCTCCACTCTTTCCACATAACACTTCACCAGTCCAACCCATCTGACGCATTGCTCTAGTTAACATTATCTTCAGAAAGATTCTCCTTTCTTTTTGTATGTGTCAGTGATTCAATACTTTTTATTGCTGAGCAGTGTTGTCTATGAATTCATAAATGGAAGGGTACTTAAGCTGGAACCCACATGTATTTTAAATAATTTGACATGAGAACTGGAGAGAGTATTTGTGTGAGTGTATATTTTTATTTTCCATGGGTAAATAGCTAGAAAATGGCATTTCTGTATCTTATTGTATGTATATATTTACTTTTAATTGCCAGATTTGTTATTGTTGAGTCACTCACTTGTGTCTGACTCTTTGCAACTCCATGGACTGCAGCCGTCAGGCATGCCTGTCTTTCACTATCTCCCAGAGTTTGTTCAAACTCATGTCCATTGAGTCAGGAATGCCACAGAAGCATTTCATCCTCTGTTGTCCCCTTCTCCTCCTGCCTTCAATCTTGGCCAGCATCAGAGTCTTTTCTAATGAGGCAGCTCTTCGCATCAGGTGACCAAAGTATTGGAGTTTCAGTCCTTCTGATGAATATTCAGGGATGATGTCCTTTAGGATTGATTGGTTTGGTCTGCTTACTGTCCAAGGGACTCTCAAGAGTCTTCTCCAACACCACAGTTCAAAGCGTCAATTCTTTGGCACTCAGCTTTCTTTATGGTCCAACTCTCACATTCATAAATGACTATTAGAAAACCATAGATTTGACTAGATGGATGTTTGTTGGCAAAGTAATGTCTCTGCTTTTTAATACTCTGTTGGTCATAGCTTTTCTTTCAAGGAGGAAGTATCTTTTAATTTCATGGCTGCAGCCACCATCTGCAGTGATTTTGGAGTCCAAGAAAATAAAGTCTGTCACTGTTTGCATTGTTTCCCCATCTATTTGCCATGAAGTGATGGGACTGGATGCCATGATCTTCATTTTTTGAATGCTGGATTTTGAGCCAGCATTTTCACTTTCCTCTTTCACCTTCATCAAGTGTCTCTTTAATTCCTCTTCACTTTCTGCCATAAAGGTGGTGTCATCTGCACATCTGAGGTTATTGATAATTCTCTCCACAATTTTGATTCCAGCTTATGCTTCATCTAGCCCAGCATTCCATATGAGGTACTCTGCCTATAAGTTAAATAAGCAGGATGACAATTTATATACAGCCTTGATGTACTCCTTTCCCAATTTTGAACCAGTACATTGTTCC
The DNA here is from genome assembly GCF_000754665.1 of Bison bison bison. Taxonomy (NCBI): domain Eukaryota; kingdom Metazoa; phylum Chordata; class Mammalia; order Artiodactyla; family Bovidae; genus Bison; species Bison bison. Next base: position 1,386,037 of record NW_011494622.1, read on the forward strand.
ATGTCTGATTCTACTTGTTGCTTCTTGACCTGCATACAGATCTCTCAGGAGGCAGGTAAGGTGATCTAGTATTCCCATCTCTTCAAGAATTTTCCACAGTTTGTTGTGATCCACACACTCAAAAGGCTTTAGAGTAGTCAATGAAGCAGAAGTAGATGTTTTTCTGGAATTATCTTGTTTTTTCTATGGTCCAACAGATGTTGGCAGTTTGATCTCTGGTTCCTCTGCCTTTTCTAAGTCCAGCTTATATATCTGGAAGTTCACAGTTCATGTACTGTTGAAGCCTGGCTTGGAGAATTTTAAGCATTACTTTGCTAGCGTGTGAGATGAGTGCAATTGTGCGGTAGTTTGAGCATTCTTTGGCATTGCCTTTCTTTAGGATTGGAATGAAAATTGACCTTTTCAGTCCTGTGGCCACTGTTGAGTTTTCCAAATTTGCTGACATACTGAGTGCAGCACTTGCACAGCACCATCTTTTAGGATTTGAAATAGCTCAACTGGAATTCCATCACCTCCATTAGCTTTGTTCGTAGTAATACTTCCTAACACCCACTTGACTTTTCACTCCAGGATTGCTGGCTCTAGGTGACTGATTACATCATCATTGTTATCTAGGTTTTTAAGACCTTTTCTGTATAGTTCTTCTGTGTATTCTTGCCACCTCTTCTTAATATTTTCTGCTGTGTTAGGTCCATACCATTTCTGTCCTTTATTGAGCCCATCTTTGCATGGAATGTTCCCTTGGTGTCTCTAATATTCTTGAAGAGATCTCTAATATTTCTCATTCTATTTTTTTCCTCTATTTCTCTGCATTGTTACTTTGGAAGGCTTTATCTCTCCTTGCTATTTATGGAAGTCTGTATTCAGATGCATATATCTTTTTTCCTTTGCCTTTTGCATCTCTTCTTTTCTCAGCTATTTGTAAGGCCTCAACCATTTTTCCTTTTTGCATTTCTTTTTCTTGGAGATGGTTTTGATCACTGCCTCCTGTACAATGTCATGAATCTCCATCCATAGTTCTTCAGGCACTCTATTAGATCTAGTTGCCAAACAATTTTTCAGATATTGTTGTTGTCTAGTCACTCATTCGTGTCCAACTCTTAAGTGACTCTATGGACTGTAGCCAGCCATGCTGTACTGTCCAGGAGATTTCCCAGGCAAAAGTACTGGAGTGGGTTGTCATTTTCTCGTCTAGTGGATCTTCCCAACCCAGGGATCAAATGAGCATCTCCTGCATTTGGCATGTGGATTCTTTATCACTGAGCCACCAGGGAAGCCCTTTCCAAATACAATATTTTTCATTTGCATGAGCAATGTAAAAGACTTTCATCCACCCCACCTTTGCACCAAAACTTGGTATGTCATTTCTCTTAACTTTAGCCACTCTCTAAAATAAGTACTAATATCTCATGGTGATCTTAATTTGCATATTTCTAATAACTAATGACATGTAATATTTTATGTGCTATACTGCTTATTGGAATATCTTATTTTGTCACCCACCAGAGCCCTTGGCCTTTCTTAATCAATAGAAATTGATGAAACCAGGCAAGAAATTCAGGCAAGACTTTATTGGGGCCCCTACTGTACCACAGTAGGTGGTTCAGATGGTAAAGTATCTGCCTGTGATGCAGGAGACCTGGGTTTGATTCCTATGTCTGGAGAATCCCCTGAAAAAGGGAATGGCACCTCATTCTAGTATTCCCGTCTGGGAAATCCCATGGACAGAAGGGCCTTGCAGGCTACAGACTACAATCCATGAGGTTGCAAAGATCAGACACGACTGAGTAACTAATACACAAAACTGAAGCAGGGGTGAGCGAAAACAAGTAACAGGTTCTCTTGCTTGCCGCCCAAGTTGGGAGGTGAACTGGTTCCTCATATGGAGTGATGGTAGGGGTGTGCCCAGGAGTCAGGCTAGAAGGGTGGCTGAGGTGCTTTGCCCCTTCTTTGGTGGTAGTAAGTACAGGGGTGGGCACAGTACCTTGCTTTTGCTTCTGACCTGTAGTTTTTGCTCCCAGCTCTTCAGAGGTGGCATTTGGGTTTTTTATCTTTTTGTGTTTTGTTATCTAGTTTGTCCCAACTGCACACACACACAGACACACACACACAATTATCTTTAGTTCTTTATTTGTTATTGTTGAGTTGCTCAGTCGTGTCCAACTCTTTGCAACCCCATGGACTGCAGCATACCAGACTTTCCTGTCTTTCACCATTTCCTGGAGTTTGCTCAAGCCCATGTCCATTATGGAGAAGGAAATGGGACTCCAGTATTCTTGCCTGGAGAATCGCATGGACAAAGGAGCCTGGCAGGCTACATACAGTCCATGAGGTCTCAAAGAGTCACACATGACTGAGCGACTGTCACTCACTCACTCACTCATGTCCATTAAGTCAGTGATGCCATCCAACCATCTCATCCTCTGTCCCCAACTTCTCCTCCTGCCCTCAATCTTTCCCAGCATCAGAGTCTTTTCTAATGAGTCGGGTCTTCACCAAATCAGGTGGCCAAAGAATTGGAGCTTCAGCATCAGTCCTTCCAATGAATAGTCAGGGTTGATTTCCTTTAGGATTGACTGGTTTGGTCTCCTTGCTGTCCAAGGAAGTTTCTTTGTATTTTGTTGGTTGAGGAGACATTTGTCAGGTGCAAGCACTGCTGCCAAGGATTTGAGGTCCCAGCCTGTCTCAGTTTTATAAAATTTCTCTCTGTTCAAATCTTTTGTCCCTTTAAAAATAGTTATCTTATTATTGGGTACCTTGTGCATTCTGAATAAATTTATCAGATGTCTGTTCTGTGAATATTTTTCCCACTGCTAGCCTTGCCTTTATATTTTCTTAATGGTATCTTTTGAAGTGCACAAGTTTTAAATTTTGATTAAGTATAGTTTATCATTTTGTCTGTGTGTCCTGTTTAAGAGATCTTTGTCTAATCTAAGGTAAAAATATTTTCACTTGTGCTTTCTCTTAGAAGTTACATAATTTGGGGGTTTTTATGCAGATTTCTGATTCAAGTTACTTTATTTATATGGTACAAGACAAGAGTCAGTGTTTTTACCTATGGATGCCCAATTGTTCCTGTACCTTGTGTTGAAAAATACTTCCATTCCTCACTGAATTACCTGAGATGCCACCAAAAATCAATTGGCTGTATAAGAATGGGTCTATTTGTAGACTATCTATTCTATTCCATTGATCTTTGTGTCTGTTTTTATGCCAATATTACATATTGTCTTAATTACTGTAGCTTTATAGTATGCCTTAAAGTCAGGTCATATAGATCTTCCATATTTGTTTTTTGTTTTTTTTGGAAAATTATTTTGGTCCTCTGTAATACCCTTCCAATTGCCCTATAAATTTTAGAATCAAACTTTAAACCTGAAAGCCTATTGGAATGTTGTTTGGAGTCACATTGTAAACATAAATCAATATGGACAGAATTGACTCCTCAACAATATGACGTCTCCTAATTCCTATTCATTTATTTGGATCTTCTATTAGCAATGTTTTGTAGTTTCAGTGTAAAGATCTTGGACATATTTTTTAAAAAATTATCTCTGCATATTACTTGATACTGATGTTATTTTAAATGACCCAATAATAAAGTTCCACTTATATTTGTTGCTAATATGTAGAAATACAATTGATACTTGTATTCTGTGACATTGAAACCTCATATATTAGTTTGGGGAACTATTTTGTATATTCCGTGTGAGTGTGCGCTCAGTTGTGTCTAACTCTTTGCAACCCCCATGGACTGTAGCCCACCAGGGTGCTCTGGAATTTTGGAATTTTCCAAATTTGGAATTTTGGAATTCTCCAAATTCTGGAATTTTGGAATTCTGGAATTTTCCAAATTCTGGAATTTTCTAGGCAAGAATACCAGAGTGGGTTGCCATTTCCTACTCCAGGGGATCTTTCTGATCCAGGGATCAAACCCACGACTCTTGTGTCTCCAGCATTGGCAGGCAGATTCTTTACCAAATGCACTACTTGGGAAGTATATTCCATAGGATAATTAAATAGATAATCATTCCACCTGTGAGTTGAGTGAGTTTTAGTTCCTGTTTCATATCTTGGACATTCAGTACAAATTTGAATAGAGATGAAGAAGTAGACAATGATGCCTTGTTACTGAACTTAGAAAACACTCTCTCATTCACCTAAAGTAATTGATATGTAGGTTTGCTATAGACAGCACATATTTGAGTGTTGCTTTTTTGGTACAATCTAACAACCACTGGCTTTTAATCAGTATATGTACATACGGTTTATGTAATTGATATGTAGGTTTGCTATAGATAGCACATATTTGGGTGTTGCTTTTTTGTACAATCTGACAACCACTGGCTTTTAATCAGTATATGTATATACGGTTCATGTATATACTGTATTTATATTTTTATACTTTTAAAATATATATTTATATATTTATATTTAATGTCATTGTTGAAATGATAGGTGAAAAGGTCCCACTTTGCTATATTTTCCCAATTAGCCAGAAGTGTTTGCTTCTTTTTATCTTTTTTCCCCTGCCTTACTTTAGTTTAAATGAGTATTTTTAGTATAATATTTTATCTCTGCCATTGGCTTATTAGCTGTAGCCCGTTCTTATTCTGTTTTTTGTTTGTTTGTTTAGAAGTTGCTCTAGGGCTTACAATACACACCTCTACATTATCACAGACAGCTTTCAGCCACCTTCTACCAGTTCACATATTATGTGAGGAACTTGCAACATTGCTCCTCATCCCCTCCCTCCTGTCCATTGTGCTAACGCCGTCATACATTTCACTTCTGTATGTGCTATAAACTCTGCAATATGTCATTACTATTTTATTTTGGAGAGGCAGCTATCTTCTAGTTTTATTTTCCCATGCGCCTTCACCTCTCTGTACATCTAAATTTCTGTCATTTACCCTTTTCCATTTGTTTGATAAGCATCCTTTACTATAATTTGTGGTGCATATCTGCTGGTGATGAATCTTCTTGGGCTTTATTTGGAGAAAAGGCTTTTTTTTACCAATGCTTGAAAAATATTTTCACTAGATATAGAAGTCTATGTTGGCTTTTACTCTACCCCTCTGTAATTTAAAAATATTGCTCTTTTTTTTTTTCTTTTATCATTTGTGTTACAAAGTCTACTACCGTTCTTATCTTTCTTACTCTACATCTAATATGTCTTTTATTCTGGGTACTTTTAAGCTTTTTTTTTTTTTTAATAATCATTGATGTTCAGCAGTTTGGATATAGTGTTCCTTGGTGTGGTTTTATTTGCATTTGTTTTGTTTGAAACTTATTGAACTTTGATATGGAAGTTTTCTTATTTATTTAAACATTTTCTTATTTTATTCTCTTTCTTGTTTAGAACTTCATTACACCTATGTTAAACAGCTTGTTGTCATTTTGCAGTTACTGGTCCTCTGTTGATTTTTTTTTTTCCTCTCCGTCTTTTTTCTATGCTTTATTTTGTGGGATTTTTTTCTTTTTTTTTTCTTTTTTTTTTTTCTTTTTGTCCCCATTTCCTTTTGGAATATTTCTATGTCTGTGTTTTCAGTTAATGATCTTTTTCTATTCGGCATACTACAATCTATTGATCTTCTCTATTATATGTTTCATGTCAGTCTCTTTTCTTTCATTTTTATAAGTTCCATTTCAATTTCTTTTTTATGTCTTTCATATTTTTCCTCATTATGTCTGCCTGCTCATCAACATCCTTAAGTATATGGAGCATATTCATTGCTGCTTCAATGCTTCTTCTGTCTAATCCTACCTTCTCACTTGTCTTTGTTAATTCAATTGCTTGGTTTTTCTTCTAATCATGACTCACAATTACCTGCTTATTTGTCTGCCAACTAATCATGGGTTGGATACTAGATATGAAGATTACATTTTTGAATTCTGGATTTTGTTGTATTCCTTTATAGCAGAAGTATTAGATGGACTTTGTTCTGGAACACAGTTATGTTACTTGGAGTCAGTTTGATCCTTTTCTGTATTTGCTTTTAAGGTTTGTTAGGGAGGGTCCAGTATTCTTGCCTGGAGAATCCCAGGGACGAGGAACCCTGGTGGGCTGCCGTCTATGGGGCTGCACAGAGTCGGACACGACTGAAGCGACCTAGCAGCAGCAGCAGCAGCAGGGAGGGTCCAAAGCAACTTTAAATAAGACTAATAGCCACAGTATTAAAATGATGTCCCATTTGAGAAGTCTATAGAATTCTCCATGTATCATGATGTCTTTCCACTCTAGCTGATGGTAACACAAGCTCTTCTCAGCTCCGAGTGATCTCTAGGAATTTCTGTTGCTGGTACTGCAGCTTCCCTGTGGTTCTTTCCCCACCTTTGTATAGTTTTCTCTCATGAACAAATTAAAGATTCAAGGGGCCCATCTGCAGTTGATTTTTTTTTAAAATTGTAGCCATTCAAGTGGGTTTGAAGTTGTATCTAATCTAAGGTGATATCTAGTAGGTATCTGAAAAGTGAAGTGTTGGTTGCTCAGTTGTGTTTGACTCTTGTGACCCCATGGTCTGTCCATGGAATTCTCCAAAAAAAAAAAAGAATACTGGAGTGAGTTGCCATTCCCTTCTCTGGGGGATCTTCTGGATCCAGGGATCTATCTAGTGATATTGTTTTTTTGATTTGCTTGACTATAGACATTAAGTGTTTTCTCATGTGCTTATTGGACATCTATACACACACACACACACACACATATATATGCACACTTTTGAGAACAGTTTATTCAAATTATTTGCCCAATATTAACCTTTATTTCCCCATCATTGAGTTGTAAGAGTTCTTTCCAAACTAGATAAAATTCCTTTAACAGATATATAATTTGCAAATATTTAATCTTAATCTGTAGGTTGTCTTTTCATTTTCTTGATGGCTTTATTTGAAACATACATTTTTTTAAAATTTATTTATTTTAATTAGAGGCTAATTACTTTACAATATTGTATTGGTTTTGCGATATATCAACATGAATCCGCCATGGGTGTATTTTGACAAATCCAATCTATTTTTTCAGTCACTTGTGGTTTTGGTGTCATATCTAAGAAATTATTGTCTAATCCATGGCTAAGCAAATTTTCTCCTATGTTTACTTGTGGAAGTTTTATAGCTTTAACCCTTACGTTAGTGACTATAATTTATTTTGTATAAATTTCCATATATGGTCTAAAGTAAAGGCCCAACTCTTTAAAGATACTTTTCTAAAAAATGACTTGCACCCATCTCTTTTAAACATTATTTTCCATTATTGTATTCTTTAATCAAGTAAATACATAGATGTGTTGAGAGAAAAAGAAAACTTAAAACAAGCTGGTTCAATTCATATACTTATTACAAATTAGTTTTTCACTTAGATACATAAACTGACTAAGGCATTCCTCAGATGGTGATCAACTGAGCGTTTTATTGCCCAGGATTGTAAAAAAGCAAAGAGCACCTCTACATAGACATTTTGCTGTTCATTCGCTAAGTTGTGTCCGACTGCAACCCCATGGACTGCAGCACTCACGCTTCCCTGTTCTTCATTGTTCTGAGCAAACTGGAGTTTGCTCAGACTCATGTCCATTGAGTTGGTAATGCCATCCAACCATCTCATCCTCTGTTCCCCCCTTCTCCTCCTGCCATCAATCTTTCCCAGCATCAGGGTCTTTTCCAATGAGTCAGTTCTTTGCATCTGGTGGCCAAAATGTTAGAGCTTCAGCTTCAGCATCAGTCCTTCCAGTGAATAATTAGGGTTGGTTTCCTTTTGGATTGATTTCTTTGATCTCCTTGCAGTCCAAGGGACTCTGAAGGGCTTCTCCAGCACCACAGTTCAAGAGTATCAATTCTTTGGCATTCAGCCTTCTTTATGATGCAAGTTAGACATTATCTCTTATTAGCTCTTCTTAAGCTTCTCTTATCTAAAAATATCATTCCAAGGAGATAACACAGATGAATCCACACCCCCTCAAATAAATAAATTTTAAGGTATATGAATACATACATTTATATATGCTATATTTTTTTCCAACAGAATTGTACACTCTATAAAATTTGTGCTTTAAAAAGTAAGATTTTATAGACATGTATTTAAATGGTTAGCAGGATTGACACATCCAAGACCTCAGAATACTCAGAATAGTCCTGAAGCTTCACTTTCCGCTACCATGGGCATTTTCACTGGGCACCAAAAGGGGGCAGGTTTAGATGGGAAATAACTAGAAGTACACTTCACATCACAGAGTGGAAGACTGAGCCACAGAAGATGGACTTAAGTCCTCCTGTGACACGGGCCTCTTGCTTTTTGGGGGGAATGACGTTTTTTCCTTCTAAAATGCCTTGGTATCAACTCCCCAACTGATTCCATACTTGACTTTTAAATGGTGAATCAGAGACAGCCTACATGCCATGACTTACTCCAAGCAGTCATGTTCTTGACATCCGCTTAGCCAGTGGGAGGCCCGTGCCATGTAAGAAGGCTGAGTCTCATGGAATTTAAGGGCACTGTTGTAAGAAAACTGTATGCTACAGTGTGATCGCACCATGCTGCATGAGCCGCCTACACTTTTCAGGAACTGATTGTGTGTATGCAGTTTATTCCTTGTGAATCCATTATTTTAACACCAGAAATCCTTGGGAAGGTAGAAGAAAGAACACATTGCAGTCAGATTGCAATGACTATGTAAGCAGTTTAAAGTCATTTCACTTGTTTTAGATGAGAAAAACAAACCCTACAAGGAAAAACAAAACTACAGTTATGCAGTTTATGCATTTGATGTGGCTTTCTGATTTCATGCTTGAGACTGAACATGATATTATACTTTTTAACGTTGATGTTTAGGGAAACAACTGCTTGAAATGTGAAATAACAGCCCCCAAATCTTTACAGGTTGAAGTGTAATATTCCTCTCCAATTTTTGTCTAGTTTTTAATCACGGAAAAGTTGAGCGTGTTAGCACGATGCCTTTATTCTATGCAAGTCTTTTGTGATATCCTTACTCATGTGGTAGGAGCTCCTTGCTGCATCTCTCAAAGTATTTAATTGGTGTTGTCTTAGATCTTAGGAAAAGATAATAATGTCCCTGTATCTGAATAAACTAGATATAGTCAGAGTTTTCCTTCAGACTTCTTTAGTTAAAAATTTAGAACTTTATTCTACTTGACAACGGGCAACTAGCAATATTTTTAATGGTATAGAGTTACGTTTCCATCTTTTAGTTGCTGTTCAGTGACTCAGTCGTGTCCGACTCTCAGTGATCCCATGAAGCAGCATTCCAGGTTTCCCTGTCCTTCACTATCTCTCAGAGTTTGCTCAGTTCCATCTTACACAAGGTATAAATTTCTAGAATCACAAATGTGCTACGAATGATGTCTATTGCATTTATTATCTCCTTTCAATGGATAAAAAAAAAAAGTAATGGAGTATGAAAAATAATTTAACTGGATTAAAAAAACACTCCAGGTTGCAAAATACCTTCCTACTAAAAAATATTTAAGACTGCATGAGTGAAGGATTGTGGGAATATTCTTCAGGTGACACTTGTAAGAGAAATTGTAAATCCAGGACCTGAATCAAAAGGACCAGGGTGGTACAGCAAGAAATAAATAAGAGTTGAAGACTCATTGACATTGATCTTTATTTTTCAAATATTTGTGATACAGTGAGTTTTTTTTTTTTTAGAACAGAAAAAAAGGAAAAGTTAGTAATATCTGTGTCACTGAATGATAATACTCTTATTTTTGATACTGCTACCATATTCAAGAAATAGGATCAATCCTATATTATGTACTTTAAAGATTTGTTAGAGTAAATAACTTGAAGTTAACAAACAATAACACTATTTGGCTCTATTCCATCACACTTAGTTAAGCAACTATAATGTAAAATTAAGAAGAAAAAAAAAAGACAAAGTACTTCCTTTGTAAATCCACTAGTTTTATCCCCTCCCTCCCTTGATCTCTTTTTTACGTCTTGTCTGTATTTATTGCATATGTGCTCAGATTATCTGCATTTTATTTCACACAGTCAAGGGCACACAGAGCAATTTCTAGTTCAGTATGAATCATCCGCATTTGGGAATTCCAGTCAGTTTGAACCACAACTGAGCTTGTGTGTTTGGTCACCATCTATGTAGGGCTCTCTTCAACCTCTCTCGTTTTGGTTCTTTTGCTCACTTTAACAACTACATTTGTGTAGTTTGACACATTAGTGTAGAAACTAGAATTTTTCTTGGGCTACTATGCCTAAGATCCAGAGCAGACAAATGAAGCCTAGAGCTCTGTTTCTCACTCTATATTGCTGCCAAGCCCCTGATGTGAATGCCTATCTTTTTATCCTTCCAACCTAAATTTCAGCTTCTTATATGCATTTTATTTTTGCCAGCATTTTGCCTTTGCACTCGCTGATTTAACATGCTTTTCGCATGGTATCCTCAGCTTTCCTTACAAATACAGCTTTTGGAAATATTGCTATTTTACTAACCTCTCTTGATTCTACCACACCTATTTGTCCCCTATGTAAATTTGCCTTTTATTTCTTTTTGGTAGATCAGTTTTTAAGTCTCAGATGTTAAATGGGATGTCAGAATTTCTTTCAGTCTGTACATCACTTGGTCACTATTTTTATAAAATTAATGAACGGTAGATCTATGGGTTTTGGATTCAAAGAGCTAAAATGTTTTGTTTTTTTTTTGTCAAATGGTTCTATTGTAATTCTAAACTGTTACGCAAACTTTTTTCATTGGTTTACTCTGGGTGTATCATAAATTTAGGCTTGCAGTGATGTTATACTTAGTTGCATAGTAGTACTATATGATTTTGCTTGTATTTGAACTGAAATATGTAACATTCTAGCCTCATACATAGAATTACTCCTCTTTTTTTCCTCCATATATATATAATATAACTTATGATCACTTCTACATTTAAAAAGTTTTATGGCCATTAGAAAACAATGCTCTAACTTTGGCCCAAATATCTTGTAATGTTGTTATTTGGGAAGAAATGTAGCTTATTTATAATCAGTCAGCTTTCAACATATTTGTTCATTGAAATTTTATTTTAAAGAATACTTGCATATTTTTATCCTCAGAAATTAGATCCGGATACAGTTTTGAATAACATTAGAGTTAAGAGTAGTAAGTCTCCGTTCATGGCTAGAACAGTAAAGCTGACAGAAAAATTGTGAGCCATTTCTAAATGTCTGTGCTCTTACATGAATATCACGAAATACCATTTCAAGAATGCTGTTGTGAATAATTAAGTGAAAAACTAATTAGTCTGGTTCTTTTTCTGCTATTTAAAATTATAGCATTTTACATATTTTCTATTAATTGTATTAATTCTCACCCAAACATGAACAAGTTCTTAAAATTATACTTTGGTAAAATTTTATGCCTGGGACTTGCTATCTTTACAGTTATACCTTTAAAATAATATTTAATCACAACCCCAGAGTCACAAGTATAATACAAAAAACCTCCATGATATTTTATCATTAAGTCTAATTATTGTGCACGGCACACAGTATCACCCAAGGACATCTGATTCATCTCAGAACATAGCACATGGGGTAGTGAAATGTTTCTCTTCTCAACATGGGACTGTGTTTTCTTTCTGCCAATTCATAGTGCCAGATTTACTAATTGATAAAAATGAAAAGTGGCTTACACTGTGAAAGATTACAAAGTATTCAGGAGGAAGTATCCTATTTACTAATGGCTAAAATAAATTATTTCAAGATCAAGGCAGGAATTTGAAACTTATATAGAAGGAAATTATTTTAAAGTATGATTGGTCATTTTCAATTTGCAGGATCTATCCAGAGGATGAATTTTGAAGGAGAGGTATTTTTAAACTTTTTTCCCCTAAAGTTCTCTTTAAAAATTTTTTTCAGCCTTTATAACAAACTAAAATATATAACTGGTGTATTTGTTTCATATCAGAAACTTGATGATAAGCTGCTTTTAATCTTGAAGCACAGTTTTTTGTGTTTTTTTTTTTTTGTCAATATAAGAAGGGGTCCTAGGTGTTCAAATTGACCTTATAAGGTTCCTCAATGGCAAGCTTCCCTCCCCATCTCAAATAATGTGTTCCCTAAATCCATTATCTCCTACAGCAATGGAAGCATATGAGCTCACAGTAATGGAAGTCTAGTGAAGCTCTCTGTCCCTCAATTTCCATTTTATGGTTAAATACCAAGTATTTCCTCTGTCAAAGATCTTGAATTTAAACTTGCTTTACCTTGCTTTCTTTAGAAATACATCAAAATTAATCAGCCCAGAGTAATACTATTTCCTAAAAGTATTTGCTAGTACTTTTAACCTTCTTTAATTCCTTACAATGATTGGCTTAGAAAACCAAACTGTAGAACTGGAATGATTTCCAAGTATCAACACTACAGGTTAGATGGTGAAAAGTTTTATTAAATACTGCTAATTTTACATCTTGACATGAAATAATGAATTTATTTTCATTTTCCCCAGTTCCAATCATATATTTTGACATAATTGAGTTTTTTATTTATTTGATAATTTGCTTAGTTAAAAACAAAACAAAACTGTGTATAATCTTATAAAAATTCCATTAGCCCTGACTAATGAGAAATAAAGTACAAGCATTGGATATTGATTTTTCTGTTGGTTAATATTAAGGTATGCACAGCAATGTATCTTTTTAAATTGTTTTTAAATTAGAGGATAATTACTTTACAGTTTTGTAATGGTTTTTGCCAAACATCAACATGAATCAGCATTAGGTATACATATATCTTCTTCCTCTTGAACCTCCCTCCTGTAGCTCTACCCATCCTACCCCTCTGGGTTGTCATAGAGTACTGGCTTTTGGGTTCCCTGTATCATATATCAAACTCCCACTGGCTATCTATTTTCCATGTGGTGATGTATATGTTTCAATGTGGTTCTTTCATATCATCTGACCCTGTCCTTCCCCCACTGTGTCCAAAATGTCTATCTCCTTTGCTGCCCTATAAGTAGAATCATCAGTACTGTCTTTCTAGGTTCCACATATATGTATGTGTGTATGTTTGTGTTAATATATAATATTTGTCTTTATCTGTCTTTAGTATATTTACTTCACTCTGTATAATAGATTCTAGGTTCATCAACCTTATTAGAACTGACTCAAATGCATTCCTTTTTATAGCTAAGTAATATTCCATTGTGTATAAATACCACAGCTTCCTTATCCATTCATCTGTTGAATGACATCTAGCCATTGTAAATAGTGCTACAATGAACATTGGGATATCTTTTTTCAATTCTGGTTTCCTCAGGGTATAAGCCCAGCACTGGGATTACTAGGTCATAAGGTAATTTTATTCCTAGTTTTTTAAAGAATCTCCACACTGTTCTCCATAGTGACTGTATAAATTTATATTCCTACCAACAGTATATGAGGGTTCCTTTTCCCCTCACCCTCTCCAGCATTTATTGTTTGTAGATTTTTTAATGATGGCCATTCTGACTGGTGTGAATTGATACCTCATTATAGTTTAGATCTGCATTTCTCTCATAATGAGCGATGTTCAGAATTTTTTCATGTGTTTATTAGCCATCTGTATCTCTTCTTTGGAGAAATGTCTGTTTAGGTCTTCTGCCCACTTTTTGATTGGGTTGTTTGTTTTTCTGGTATTGAGCTGCATGAGCTGCTTGTATATTTTGGAGATTAATTCTTTGTCAGTTGTTTTGTTTGTTATTAATTTCTTCCATTCTGAGGGTTGCCTTTTCACCTTGCTTATAGTTTCTTTCATTGTGCAAAAGCTTTTAAATTTAATTCAGTCACATTTATTTTTGTTTTTATTTCCATTATTCTAAGAAATGGGTCATAGAAGATCTTGCTGTGGTTTATGTCAGAGAGTGTTCTGCCTATGTTTTCCTCTAAGAGTTTTATAGTTTCTGGTCCTATATTTAGGTCTTTAATCCATTTTGAGTCTATTGAGGTATTCTAATTTCATTCTTCTGATCAGTGATAGTAAAATCACAGGATATAAGATTAATATACAGAAACCCCTTGCATTCCTATACACTAACAATGAAAAATCAGAAAGAGAAAATAAGGAAACAATCCCATTCACCACTACAACAAAAAGAATAAAATACTTATGAATAAATTTACCTAAAGACACAAAAGACCCATATGCAGAAATCAAATCTTTGATGACACAAACTGATGGAAAGATATACCATGTTCTTGGATTGTAAGAATCAATATAGTGAAAATGACTATACTACCCAAAGCAATCTAGAGATTCAATGCAATCCCTATCACACTGACTATGGTATTTTTCCCAGAATTAGACCAAATAATTTCACAATTTGTATGGAATCACAGAAGACCCCAATTGCCAAAGCAATCTTGAGAAAGAAGAATGAAACTGAAGGAATCTGCCTTCCTGACTTCAGACTACACTACAAAGCTACAGTCATAAAGATCGTATGGTACTGACACAAAAACAGAAATATAGATCAATGGAAGAAGATAGCCTGAAGATAAATTCACAACCTATGGTCACCTTATCTTTGACAAAGGAGGCAAAAACATACAATGGAGAAAAAACTGTCTCTTCAACAAGTTGTACTGGGAAAACTGGTCAACTATGTGTAAAGGAATGAAATTAGAACACCTCCTACACCATCCACAAAAATAAACTCAAAATGCATTAAAGAACTAAATGTGTCCTTTTAAACAATTAATGAAAATAGTATCTTAAAAAAAGAAAAAGGTAAGAATAACTAGAATCTAGGTTTCTCATAGTTTAAGTACATAAATTCAAGCAATACAGGAAGCCACTATAGATAAATGGATAATTCAATTCAAAATTCAAATTGTATGTCTGCTATGTCTGAGAATATCACAGTTTATTTTTTATTTTATTATTGATTGATTTATTGACATTTGTTAACATGACTCTTTTAGTATTTCCATTAGAGTGTTATGTAGTCACTGTCTATAGGAAGATTCAGGAACTGCAGGAATCCACTCTTCCCTTCAGCTGCAGAACTGATCATTGTAAGGGCTGCTGGGTGGCACTTCAGTGCAGCTCTGGGGAAGTTAGGACCTTCCCATGTGCCTCAGTGGTAAAGAATCAGCCTGCCAATGCAGGAGCTCCAGGAGACATGGGTTCAATCCCTGGGTCAGGAAGATCCTCCAGAGGAGGAAATGGCAACCCACTTCAGTATTCTTCTGTGGGAAATCCCGTGGGCAGAGGAACCTGGTGGGCTACAGTCCACAGTTGAAAAGAGTCAGACTTGACTGAGAATGCACGTGGGTGGTTAAGACCATAAAGAAAGAATGAAACCCACCAAACTTTGAATTTGGGTTCAAAGTTTGCAAAAATGGATTTGTGGAATCCTAGATGCTAGGGTTGTTTTTTTAAAGCCCCTTAATCTCACTCCTCTTCAAGCCTTTATAGGGGGAGGTATCCTCTAAACCCTAAATGATTTTGGATATAGGAGGCCCTTGGCCACCTGCCCAGCATCTATCCAAAACGTGATGTGCTCTAGGATTGGTTCATTTACCTTCATAGTCACTGAATCATAAGAGGAGGTGGAAGGCTGGGGTACAAGTGCTTTAGACATGAAGGTGGAGTTGGGAACTGGAGGCCTGATGGGGTAATAGCATTACGGCAGAAGGTGGAAGGGACCACCTAACAAAGTCGACTGACTGAAAAACGTGGGGCCCTGGTTTTCCAGTATGCAAAGAATGACACTCACAGCAGAAAGGATGTTTTCCTTTGTTCAACATGGAACACAGAGTCAGTTTAACAGAGAAGAGAGAGCAGGATAGAGGGACACCAGAGAGTACCCTTGCCACAGAACCTATTTCCAGGCCCCTGCATAGATGAGAAGGCCAGCACAGCTACTGATGAGGGCGTAGTTCCTGCACATAGAGGAGAGGTTACCGCTAGAGTCTTGGGGTGGGGGGCTGGGAATTCTCCAGATAGTGAATGCGAATGGATAAGTGTAGATATATTCTTACTCTTGGAGGTTTTGGCTTGGGGCAGTTATTTTCTTGTTTTTTGTTGGTTGTTTCATTGTGTTTTGAGTAGCAGTGCAACCTAATGGCTAACAGCATGGGCCCTGGAATAGCCCGCCTGGGTTGAATCTGGGCTGTCAAGCCTGTTTATTGTTACATCCTAAGAAGTTACCTACACTCTGTGTGCCTCAGTTTCCCTGCAGAAAAATGGAGATAATAATACCTCTTTCACAGACTTTTACGAGAATTGGGTGAGTTAATACATTTTAGAATAGTGCCTACACAAAGCCTGGTTACTGGTTTTGATTTTGGATTTTGCCTATCTACACATAATTTTGCTTAATCCTGCTTATAATTAAGGCTCTTGAATCAGGCATGAAACATAAAGGGCAGGTGCCAAAGATTGAGGAATTGAGATCAACAATATTTTATTGAAGTCATTTTTAAAATCAAAATTAATGCAGAAGAGCCTGTAATGAACAAAACTTCACATAAATGCAAAGATCCATCAGCTTATGAATATAGATGTTTCCCACAGCATGGATCGGGCCTGGGTACTTGAGTAACAAAAACAGTATTTCTGAATAGATTTGGACCATCGTGGCTGAGCTTCACTAATGGGACAAGACATGCCTACTCATTCATTTTCAACTTAACTTTCTTATCATTTAGGCATTATTGCAACTGTAATTATATAGTTATATGTATCTATACAAACACTTAACCTACTGTCCCTTCAGTCATGTCCAACTCTTTGTGACCCTATGGACCATAACCTGCCAGACTCCTCTGTCCATGGGAGTTCTCCAGGCAAGAATACTAGAGTGGGCTGCCATGCCCTCCTCCAGGGGATCTTCCCCACCCAGGAATTGAACCTGAGTCTCTTACGTCTCCTGCATTAGCAGGAGGGTTCTTTACCACTAGGGCCACCTGGGAAGTCCACATTTGTGCCTAAGTATATATAACAGCAGTATATTGATAGGTTCAACTTTTAATGTATAGCACATAAATACATGTTGCCAGTTAATACTCATATACTGTGAAAGACTAGAAGATGATTCTATGACAAAGATCCCATAGACATGCCACATATTCATCCATCCGGTGCATATATATTGAGTGGCTCCTCCTTGCCCTACTCCAAATGCAATCATGAAAGGTTCCATCTTTCTGTCTAATGTTCTTCAGCTTTTTTTTCCTTACATGGAACTCCAGGGTGCAAAGCAGATAGATCTGGAGTTACTCTATGCGGATCAGAAGCAGCGTGTTCTGTGGCCCCTGCCTTACTGTGATATCTTCCACATATGCCCTGCCCATAGACTTCAAGTTTGAAAAACACAGTTTCAAAACAAATGATTGTGTAATAAATTTCTTAAAATGAATACCAATGTAATCATCAAAAGACAAGAAATAATACACCTATCTCTATTTTTATATGAGATTTATATGATTTGTTTAGATGTAAATGTGTCTAGGTACCAAAGCCTAATCTACTCTCTGGGAGTTTGGCAATGAAACGGGCACCTGAGCATCTCTGAATAAGCTCTAATATCAGTGGTGGCAGCCTCTATCCTGCCTGTTGTTAGAGCATTTAGAATTTTTGTTTGGTGTCTTTATTTGGTTTCTGTAGAACTCTAGGATATAACAAGGTAACAAAGGCATGCAGATGAATTCTGTGTTTATTAGCTGATGCTCTTCCACAGGAAAATGTGCGAAGAAAGGAACAAAGTTCCAGGTTTTTTTTTATTGAGCAATTGCTTTTAATTGGCTGAAAGGGTGAAAATCAGAAATTCCTAACCCTGTTCTTTTGCTCTCGGAAAACACTGGAGATGTCTATGGAATATTTTTGCCTCTATGGCATATTTGAGATGTGAGACACATTAACAATGAGAGGGGTTTTAGGTCAGAATCACTCTGCATCAGAGATGCCATTATCTGCTGATTTAGCTGGGCTGGAAACTGCTGAAAATAATCCTTTTTGTGCCCTTGTCTCTGGCTTCAGCCTAGAGTTATAGAAAATCGGCTCTACCTGAGTCAGATAATCATTACAAAATGAATTTTGTTCCTGACTCAATGGAAGTAATTGGGGGGACATATTTGATGGGTATGATGACAATTATCTTAAGTTAAAGCTTTCTAGTACATAAAAAAAGAGACTAAGTGCCACTAATAATCAAGCCAGTGGAGGCATTGGCAAATTATCCTTCACTCTGAATGTAGGTGATCACCTGAAATGTATTTCTGCCCCCAAAGCTTGATATTCTCCTTTTCCTGGGCTCTGGCATGGTGCACAGGTTTCATCCAGCTGAGGTCCCCCCCCCGCCCCCCGAAGCTGATTACCCAGCAGGCGTGCGGTTCCAGCGGGGAAGGCAAGATGGTGCAGCCTGTTCCCTGGGGAGGGACATCCTGTGAAAACACCAAGGTTGAGAACTGTCATATTCACAGCAGTAGGTGCATTTTCCTCAGAAATTAATGGAGCAAGCTGGGCAAAAATGTTTTTAAGCTACATCTTCCCTAGAGTAAGATGCAAATTCAAAGCTCTTTTGAAGCCCCGGAATGAAAGTTAAAGATAAGACTTTTTAGTTTTTTGACATTGATAATATAGGCAACCCTAGCACAACGAATATTAAATTGAAATGCTAGATAAGTGGGCTGGATGTTACTCAGGCTGGCTCGGAGTGAAGTCACAGCCCACTCTGGAGCCTGTTTTTCGGGGACACTTGGCGATAAAGGATTATTGGGAATTTTCTGTATATTTCTTCTTCCCATGAGCTGTAGACAAGCAATTGCGTTCAAATTATGACTGGTAAATTTTAGGATGTGATAAATATATTCAGTGAGTGACTTTGACCCTGAAAGTAACATCTGGAAAAGAAATAGTCACAGCTTTTGGAAGTTCTCTGATCCCTGTTCTGCAGGGTTGAGGGCCTGGGGGTTGGAAAACTGTTACTTTCCCCCTGCACAGCATATAATCTTAAAGTATGCATCCTATTCAAGAGAGGTAAGAGAGAATTATGTGCTAAACTTAGAAGAATGTGCAATTCATTTTAGAGAACTATCTGTTACACTTTCTCAAAGAATGTACCCGTAAAGGTTTTGAATGTTCTGGTGATGGCGACAGTCAAGGTTTCTGCCGCATCAATTACCTCTTCTCTTCACGTGGTTAAGTAGAAGAAAGCCCTTTCTATCTTAGATGTACATGTCTCTGGCTGGGACTTTGATACTCATTTCCACAAAAAAGAACAATAATGATAAGAGCTTATATGTGTACAGTCATCATACTAGCTCATGTGTGTACAACGCCTGAAAAGGCACACACGTGGGATTCCTGCCTTATCCCATTGATCTGAAGAGCTGCAGAGCCTTCTGGATTATTTGCCTCATTTTACCAACCAGGAAACTGGCTAGCAGAGGTTTAGGTAATTTTCCCAAAAGAAAACACAAAGACCTAACTAATTTGGTAATTCATTCATTCATTCATCCATTGAATTACTTAAATATTAGTTAAATTTTCTGTTATGTGTCATTATATTTTCTTCCACCACTCACTAGTTCTGGGCCCTCAACAAATCCCCAAATTCTTCAGTGATCTGCTGCTGCTGGTAAGTCGCTTCAGTCATGTCTGACTCTGTGTGACTCCATAGACGGCAGCCCATCAGGCTCCCCCGTCCCTGGGATTCTCCAGGCAAGAACACTGGAGTGGGTTGCCATTTCGGGCTACTTCAAGTAAGAACTTGATTAGAGAAAAAGGCCTGAAAATTGGGGTTTGAATAAGTGAACTTTTGAGACGCCTTCCTGTTTCAATATTTATACTTCCATTATTATTTTTTCTTTTCTTTAAATTTCCTTCTTCTCGCTGACTTACTAACAGACACTTGCAAAATCTGTTTCTATCTCACTTGTGTATTTTATACCTGAAAGTTCAGGAAACATTCAAAATAAATTGGGTGACGTTTTTGTGTATTTTTTTCTGATAAAATATTTGGGATACAAACAGAAAGACCCATATATACCATAGCTATCTAAAAAAAATTTATTGTCAAATATTCAAGGCCACCCAAAATATAACCTGAGTTCTGTTCCCGGATAAAGCCTTTGTTTTAAAGAGAGTTGTCTTTATGCGCAAAATAATTTTCTTAGAGCTTGAAACCTTCAGTCACCAAATTGCTGGCAGCAACAACAACAAAAAATTCGGCTGCAACTAATTGGAAAGCATTGGAGCATAAGTATCTGGGTGTGATTCATTGTCGCTAATGACGTTTCCAATTACTCAAATGTATTTATTCATTCTGAACCCTGTGAGCACACATAAGGAGGAAAACAGGAGTCCACAAGTTCGGTTTTACATATTTTGAGTGTCGGCTGAGGGATTTTTTTTTTTACCAGCCTAATCATTCCTCTGCCCTTCGCAGAAAAGAGGATAGTCTAAATCATTAATGATGGAAAAATATTTGCAGTTCACTCTTGCACATGAGAAATGGACTGGATTATATTAAAAGTTGTCTTCAAATAGTCCATAAAAATTATAATCATATCAATTAAATGCTAGTGGCAAATATTTCAATTATCCTTAATGGAACAGAGCTTATAAATGAGCATACTGGGAGACTATAGGGACTTTATATGCGGCCATTCTCTTCAAAAAGCAACAATTATAGTTTTGCTCATGAAAATCAGTCCATAAAATGCAAATGTGCTACAAGCTTGGAGTTTATTCTAATGTAACATTATCATAGGGTATGATAATACCCTTACTAGTTCCTTCTGAAAAAGCTATAAACACAAAAATTTAAAGACATGTATTAGTATGATCTCTCATTAAAATGTCATCTTTAAGTGGACACAGAATTTCTTTTGTAATTGTGCTATTTCTCTTTGCTGGCTAATAGACATACAACATGATTATACCCCTACTGTCCCATGTTGTCTGGGCAACAAAAAAGACCACAAATCCCCAAACTTCCATGCTGTCCACCCTCTATGCAAACTTCAGGTTATAATAGTTTTTTTTGTTTTTTTAATTTAATCATTGCTTTTAAATATGCACTAGCCATTTCCAGAAGACAGATGGGTTTATTCATTCTCGCCGTAAAAGAGCATCCTTTCTCTTCCGCATACTTCCTTAAATATATCAAGAGATTTAAATTTAGATATCTGAAGCTCCCACTTGATGACACGTTATTAAAACATCTGCCTTTCCAGAAGCCATTCTGTTCCCTGCCATTCCACATGTCCTTTTCTACTTCACCAGACAAAATTGCCCAATCTAAATTTCAGCTCAAGTGTTTGATGGTTTTCACGCTGAGCTCAAACTGTTAATGCTTCCCTGAGAGAATAGAATTGAAACGGGATTTAATCTAAAATAACAAAATAGAATAAAGGTTTTACATATAAATAAGTAATGTCCTGTACATCCTTATGCAAGTTTCTGTTTTCTGGATTTTGCATGTAGGAGAGGGAAATGACAAAATGGCAGGGATTCAGAATCTGACCCCATGGCAGAGACCACTCTAAATAAATGAACTCTGTGTTGTCTGCTATCCAATTAATGAGGTCAATTTTTAAATTGTTTTTAACATCTATTCCTAATATTAACTTTTAATTTCATGTGGTTATTTTCAACAGTGACATTTTCAAATATCATGTGAGATAACCATTATGAACACCTTGCAAAATGCTAATTGGAAAGGTAGATAATTCCCTCCTTGGTAGAAGCATCACAGAAGGCTTAGACTTAATACTGAGCGTTTCTTGCAGAACCTAATGCTTCAGTGGACTTCACATCACAAACCAAATAACAAATTACTTGTAGGGTTTGGAGCCGGATTCTAGAGCAAAACCCTGTAGTCTTTGCTGGAAGGAATTAAAAAACCTTTCTTTCAACAAAATGAGTTTAGTACCAGAGCTGTCTGTCTGTCTACCCCTCCAGTCTTTCTTTCTCTTGTAAACATGGCCCTCTGTTCCACTCTCAGAAATGTCATCTCTCTCACTTATGAAACAGGGAGGCATTATGGTGCTGTGTGGAAAAATGTAATAGGACTCATTTAACATGAAATCATGATTTATCCTACTTTGTTGACACTTAGTAGATATTTTCTGACCTGTTTTCTGTATATACTGTATGCATTTTTTCCTTTTTCTGAACAGACTTAAAATGGTACAAAACATTGAGTTCCTTCAGCTCTAAAGTAAAAATAATAAAACTTCTGTAACTCAGCTCCTAGTGTAGGTGTGAAGTTAAAGGGGAGAGAGAATATTTTGAAAGTCCTGTGTAAGATGTTAACCTCTGTACCATTGCACCCAGTTTCAACTATTACCTAGAAATCACAGTGACCAATAATATTTATTTACATTTCACTTAGTGATCATACAAATAAAATTAAGTTACAGCTAATTCCAGTATTCTTACAGGGCTAATTATTTATCCATGATTATCCTACACAGAAACCCAGATCAATTTTTAATAACTGAATTGCTAAGAAACCTAACACATTTATTTAAACTGTTTCTGTTGCCCTCTCTAGTATCCATACAAAATAAAAACACATAGCATGTTTTGTTTATTCAGATTGGGACCTGGAAAAGCTGTTTGTGTAGCAAGTCACAAAAAGTGTGAGGTTGGGAGTACTGGCTCATATATGTGTTTCTTTATCAATAATGGAAACAAAGTGTGTTTAATAAACTCTATTTAAATTGGGGAAGATTAAAATCAACCATTAAATTGAGAGATAGATTCATATTTTATGGATATTTATTATCAATATTGAACATTAACCAAACATAAAATTCAGTGTTAATTTAAGTGTATAGGGACATTTTCATGCAGGCCATATCATTATAATACACATAAAGAGGACATTTTATTTATGAATGAGTTGGTGATGTTATTCTAGAATAAATGTCCACTGTTAATGAGTTGGTTGTCTGACTTAGATGGCCCCTACTTTTGTTTCTTTCTGCCCAAATTAATAAGTTCCCAAAATTTGGGGTTTAAAAGTTAAATGAGAGGTTTATGCAAATATTAATGACCAAGATTGATAAGTGTCAGCAACATTATCTCAAGGATAAAAGATAAGGGAAATAAGGATTCAAAACTGAGAAAAAATTATAGTACTGGAGTTTTTTTTTTTTAAGCTATTTGTCATTAAACTAATGGAATAAAACCATCTCAACAATTCTCCGTAAGAAATCAACATTAAATAGTTCAATGAACATATGGCTAGTTCAGGATAAAGTTGATGAATTTTGCAATTAAGAGTTTTATGAGAGAAAAATAAAAATCAAAGAATATTTTTACCTTTTTCTTCATTTAAAACATAAAGCAATATTTATGCTTTAAATTTAAATTGTATTTATTTAATGCATAAGCATTGCTTTATTTATGTTAAAGCAATAAAGATGGCTTTTTAAATCATCTTTGTTGCTTTAACACAAATATCAGAAGTAGCATAATCTACCTATAACACATTCACACAATACAGAAATGTACCAAATAAAAAGTCAAACTTCCCACCACCAGCATCTCCCCTCATCAGTTGATAACATCTATAAACAGCCAGTGCTCCTCCTCCAGCCTCTTTTTCCTAGAAATATACAGCTTAATGTGACAGTCCATATAAATCTCTCTTTTTTTAAGGTTTCATACTTTCCATTCATATGGACATCCACACTGGAGGGTATTTGAGTTGTTTATAATACCCTCCCTTTCCCAGCTATGTTCAGATAAATACATTTTATGCATTGAGGGAAGGAATTGGTGTGAATATTTGCTGTCACCTGTTCTTATCTTCAACAAGCCCATGGAGTATTTATTATTATCTCAGTTCTTACAGAGATGAGACTAAAGGCACAGAGAGGTTAATTAACTTGAATAAAGTAACATAAGCAGAAAGCAGCAAATCCAGGCCATCTGGCTCTAGAATTTGCACTCATAGTGACTAATTTATTCCAGCAGCCTACACAGAACTCCAGCTGTACTCCCAACTCTCTGTGAGGCGTTGGGCACATTTCTCCTCTTTTAAACCTCAGTCTGTTCATGTACAAAAAGAGAGATCATCATTTTATATGTCTTGTACAGTGGAAGCGCTCAATAAAGGTTAGCGATCATCATTCTTATAATGAATTTGATCTTTATGTTCATACCTTCTTCCCGAAATGTCTAAAATACAGATCTCTAGAAGCCGTGCTGCCGGGTCACAGTGTTTCAGATTTGGTTCTTTATTAGGATGTTAGTTAGCAGTGAAAAGCTATCAGGCTTGCTCAGATAGAGTTGAACATCAAAGCAACTCAGAAGTATTGATTGATAATCAGTCCTCAGGAAAGTCAAGTTGACTGCCTTCTCATTAGAGGGAAAACTTGTAATGGATTCCTTTCAAAAAGCAAGCAAGTTTCTCCTTTCTACAACTAGCCTGAAAATTGTTCTCCACGTGTTTCCTCCCTCCTGTCACTTAATTCACCAGCATTAAGCACTGTTTGCTTTAACTTCCATATCCTGTATTTTGTCTTTTATGCAAACTTGGTTTCCACTGTTGTTTCACTGTGGTCCAAGTGCTTATTTTGTTCATCCTCG
The DNA here is from genome assembly GCF_000754665.1 of Bison bison bison. Lineage (NCBI taxonomy): Eukaryota > Metazoa > Chordata > Mammalia > Artiodactyla > Bovidae > Bison > Bison bison. The sequence goes on from NW_011494622.1 coordinate 1,410,587, forward strand.
TCATTAAACTCTTAAAAAAGTGAGTACGTATGATTGCAGTTTCCAAACGCATAGGTATTGGCAATAGACTTGCTGGGAAGAAAGTGTGTTTGCTTCATATTGTGCATTCATAAGTGTGAGGCATTGGTCTGTTTTCTTTTTTTTATATATTCACTGAAGATGAAGCATCAAATAGATACTTTGTTGATGATGGCATAAAAAGTTTCTTTCACCTTCCCAAAAAAAGGCTCCCTTAGGAACATGAAAGATAGTCTCTTCTTTGTTTTTTTGTTACCTGAGCTTTTACCAAGTAGTTTCTGTAAGATCTGTTGGACGTTTTGTGTCTCTGTATTTTACCAACCTTTTATTTTATATGTCTGTAAAATTTACCATCCTTTAATTATATTCCCATCTATTGACTAAAATCTCAAAGAATCAGACATAAATAAAATGGATGAAAGGCAAAGGCCATTCAAAAGCGATGATTCTTCCTGACATATGGTGTTATAAACAATCCACTTTTTGTACCAAAGATACAGAGTAATTTGTATGCTAAAAATGATTGTCACTATTTTGGGTGTATAAAATTGCCCTTTTCAGGCACAAAAACATTAGAATTTTATAAAAATACGACTGTGAGTGACTAAGTCTGAATTTCTTCTTTGACATAGTATAAAGAGAATTTGGGGGCTTATGCTGGAAAGACTTAATATGAACCATCAGGTTGAGTCTGGACAAATATTCCCTGCTAATTTCAGAGTGAATGGTCCAGAAACTGTATCTGTTTTGCCAGTTAATATTGCTTTTGGAAAGGTATTTTTTTTTTTTAATTACTATTTTTACAGCTTGAGACCGCTGTGACACTTATCTGCAGTGAGAAGTATAATTTTACCATTTGTTGTCACAAATAGGACTTCATTCACACTATGATGCTAATTGAGTGAACCTCATCAGAAAGGAAAGCAGAAACAATCATAATCACTCCGTGGATTAAATCCTTAGCTGTAATAAGGTGGAACTCTTTCAAACCCACCTGCAGGTCTTAGAATTAATTCTGGGAGAAAGTCTTCCCAAAATAAATGTTAAGAATTAAAACAGAAGATGTGGAATATCCTGGGCTTTATCTCCACCACAGGTACTTTTTAAGAAGATTTTGATTTAAAGTTTAATTGCAAGTGAATTGTTTTTCTGGTGATAGATTGTTTTTTCTTAAATATTCTTAGATGTGATTGTATGAAATATGTCGTGTTGATGTTTTATATTTGATTGGCTTTTTTTGCCAAGTCAAGAGAAAGGTTGATACAAGTTGATCAGCACCAGTCTGGGCTGTGTGATTTATCTGATTACAAAAATCTTTCCAACTTTTCTTTTAAAAGGCTATGCAGAAATTGTTAGGTGTTTCAAGCAGTTCTTTATCAGCAAACTTACCCCCTCCTACCTCTAATCAGTACTGAGCTCTGCTTTCTGTGTTGTCAAAGCTTGTCTTCTGTGTCTTGATTTTCTAGTTTATTTCTTGTGCATAGAATACTTATTTAAGGCAAAATGAAAGGTTCAGAAACTTTCAACTGTTTTCTTTTTTTTTTCCACTTAGAGCTTAGTGTCTGTACATTTTTAGTTTTGTGTTTTCTTTTTCTTTTTTGACTTTAAAGGATCTGACTTAGGCTTAGAACGCGGCTTGTTTTGTTACTTCCCAGGTCTTGTGTGCATTCCTGCGTGTGTGTATTTTATCCCAGCTAGTTATAACCTGATAACCTGATTTCATACTGTGCTTTAGCACAACAATACAGTCATCAAACTAAAGCAACACAGTAAGCGGTCACATTAACCATCATTTTGCTTGATCACTCGGGAGAGATTAAATTTATTCATTTTTACTATAGATAATCAAATATTAAAACATGTTAAAGGGAGGTAGAACTATTCGCTGTGACATGCTCATTGCCAAAACAATATCCTATATGTGATGTGTAATGCTTCTTGGCAAGACGTTTGGAAGAAATTTCATCAGGTCTTTTTTTTTTTTTTTTTCTCATTTGCATTTGGTTTATCTAAAGTGAAATCCATTCAATTTTATTGAACTGTAATTCTAGTAATTTACAATATTTACATGCTGCGGTTAGATTGAAATCAGTCCTTAATTCAAATTCAATCTAAATTTACTGCATAGTAATTAGGGCTTTGTAACTGACACGAGGGGCCTATTGATTTAATGAAAAACTTAACCTTACAGTAAGTGTTTAATTAGTTGCTGCAGTAGATTCTGTTCTGTCCTAAATTGTGGACTTTAGAGAATCAGGTACTAATTTAAATTACACAACTATATAAAGATCAGAACTAATTTTTTTTTTTACATGTAGCCTAACAGATGAATTAATTTCTTCCTCTTTGAAAGGAGAGGGGAAAGAGGCAGTAATGAAAGTAATTTCCTACCCTGCCTAATTTTATGTAAGGCCGGGCTAGCTATCCTGGAAATGATTACCTACCTCTGTTAAATATTGATACAAAGAGTTATGAAAATTAAAAGTCAATGAGATTTCTTCCAGGATTATTTTGTAAATGGAAAGCTGAAACAATATGCATACCTACTGAGAGCAGAAAGAGTCTTGATACAGAAAGAAAAATAAAAGATTACCCAAAATAACACTGAAGTTGTTTTTCTTTAGGTAATATGAATCGGCAGCCTCAAGCTTCCTTTTTAGCAGCTATATTAATTTATTTTCTAGATGAGAACTTAAAGGATAAGTTGAGATGTACTGTAGTGATTTTAAATTGCAATCACTGATGATCTCCTTTGAAATAAACCTAAAGCAACACAAATTATTAATATTTTAATTGTAGTCATTAATTTTTCCTAATTTATTTTGAGAATTACAATAGAGTATTGAAAAAAGGACACTTTTAAACTGAATTTTAACCTGTCTATAATCTGACAGGTCTATAATTCATTTCTCTTAGTACATATTTGTGTTCTTGAAGCTAGAAATAGCCATGCTTCCATCTAAAACTAAGAGATTAATGCCAAAGGAAAGAAGATTCCTGCTGGCACATTTTTCATTACTTGTCTAATTTATATTAGATGTACTAAAGGTAGAGTGAAAGGAGACTTAAAAAAATAAAAACTGTTACTTTGATTTTCTATTTCATGTGAAAAACATAAAGCATTATTCGATAGCAAAAAATAATTTCTAAAGTGAAATCTTTAAGTATGTTAAAACGTTTTCAAATAGTGAAGTTTTAAACATACCATGTAGAGAACGTGAACAATGTACTTAATAGATGAAATTGGAAAGGGTTGATAATGATACGGCTAAGTCATTAATGCTGCCTGGCTGTGTAGTATCATAGTGAGTGAACAAAGCGTTTCAGTTTTAATCAACAAGGAGTTAGTCTTAAAACACACGAGCTATAACTCTAAGTAATGTAAAATAAAACTAACTGATGCCTAAAATGATTGGAACACCTGTTTCAAATGAATTCATTAATACTGAAATTAAAAATGTTGATTTCAAAGATATCTCATTTTAAACCCTTCAATTTTTACGTAAGGTTATAAGTGAATAATATTATTATAAAAAGTAAAACTCCTAACATAAATAGAGAAATGAGAATGACACTCAAAAATTTGGTGGGGGGAGGTGGGGAACCTGTAATATGTGTTTGTGTGTCTAAGACTGTATTTGTGAAAGCACTTTGCAAAACTATCTTTCTTTTCTTGACAATGCATTAGATCTAGACTTCGCCACCTTGACAATACACCAGCTTTAGCCCTCACTCCCCCAGGGCACCTCAGCATGAAAGCAATACACACCAGGTACAGAAGGTTGAACACCACACACTCTCCCTCTCCTTTTAATGTGGGCACTGATGAATGGCACACACACAGCCATATTGCCCATCTCTCAGAGTGGCCTTCGCTGCCAGCACAGCTGAAATCTGGAAGCTTGCCGCATTCACATTGTCAGCTTAAATACCCAGTAAGGACTCAAACTGGGAATAAGACAAAGTACCATTGCATGTTGATCCACTTCACTGGCCCCACCAATTAGCTGTGAAGAATATGGCTCATTTAGAAGTGTATATGATAATACTGAAGCATAACTGAAAATTAGATATATAAAAAAGGAGGTCATTAGCTTGCACTTGTCTTATCTTCAGCTAAATGAATCGCAGATAAAATCAAATAGGGTAAGTTAAGTCTTCTTAAGCTTTTGAGCCCTTTCTTGTGTACTTACATTAGATCCATCTCGATAAAGTTTATAGCACTGCTATTTACAACACCACAGCTAATGTTGTGTTACAATTTTCATTACCAACCTCTATTTTCTGAGGTGCAGAACCTTAACATAAAAATGTGTTCCAGGTTAGAAAGAAAAGCAACGTAGTAGATTACAACCGGAAAATAAACCTAAAGACAGTATCTATGCAATTTTCAAAGTATTAGAATGCCAAGATAGCTCACAATTACATTTGCACCTGCTATGAGTTAATGAATTCTTATAGATTAAAAATATAATCTTCTAATAGAAAATTAAATGCAATTTATCCAAAATATATACTCGAGAGATGTGTTTGTTTGTGAGTGAGAAATTGAAATGTGACTCATTATTGATGGGATTTCGCTAAATAAAATAATGAAGTGTCACTGTTGAAAATCATAATTATAAGTTGCCTTCAGTTCATGGATTATGTACTTGCCATAAAAACATTATTAGGAATATAAAAATGTGTAATGTTATGTCTTTCTCCAGGAAAATGATTCCAATTTTAGATGTAAAACTTAGACAATGCAAAACATTTTCAATGAGCAGAGAGTAGAAGAGCTGTAATGGGATTCCAATTTATAATCTTGGTTGGCGAGGGTCATAGATCAGCGGTATGTGTTTTGTTTTGTTTCTGTTTAATTTCTACTTCTTAATATTGATACCAATACAAGCACATCTGACAGGTACCTGAAACATAACATCTGGAGATATCTTACCTTCTAGCAATCTAGAGCTCATCAGGTGAAAGGCCTAGGTCCAGAAGATCAAATCTGGGAGCCCTCTTTCAACATCTGTCTACCCCAGTTAGTTCTGGTCCCATTGAGTCCAGATCCTTCTATGTCCCTGAAGGATGATAGAAAAAGGGTAATACGGCGTCTGAGCTTTGATGAACACCTCTTGCTGGCAAGACCTGCCTCTGGAGAATAATAGGGACATGAAAAAATTCCCCACTCTGATAGTTTGGCTCCTGAAATTCTAAAGATAATATTGACTTCTAAACATCATGAAATTTTCTGGCTTCTGTCAAAGAGAATTGAACTGCATGCTGAAGCTGGTCTTCTTAAGACGATCATGGACAATCATCGCAGAGTGTTTGGAGGGGAGGCTGTGGAACAGATCTGAACTTTGCAGTCAGGCATCTAGGGGGATTTTTGGCTTCACCATTGAGCTTCTCCATAAGTCTGTTTCTTTTAAATGGAAAGATGATATTCAACTTGCATGGTGATTTGAGGGACTGAATCAAATTTTATACACACACCACATACTTAGTACTGTATAGGCAGACACAAACCTGGTTATCATTATGCTCACCATCTGTACCACCAGCAAGTGTTGGACAGTAAGTCTTTATGTTTCCATTGGGTTTTCTTCTAGGTTCTTCATCTCTGAACCCCCTGAATGTTCACTCTGTGGGATTTTCAAGATTACTAGGTGGCAAAATCAGGATAAGCCACGGGGTAAACATCACCTCATTCGCTCTAAGAGTTTCATTTTTTCATTCAGCCAGCAAAATCAGAAATTTGATTTTAGGTTGGAAAACAAAACTGTAAGAAATGTTTATTAATTAACCATGCTATAGACCAAGCTCCAAAACTTTTCTTAACCTTTGTTGACATTTAACCATCTACATAATCATTTAACAATAACTGTGGGACAGCGGGGCCTGGTGGGCTGTCTATGGGGTCACATACAGTCGGACATGACTGAAGTGACTTAGCAGCAGCAGTGGGTTTTGGCAATCTTGAATATATAAGAGATTAAAATGGGTTTGTTACAAGTTTACTGGTACACTGACAGAAAGCATTGGCTTGACCATTGTCTTGTTTGTGTGTGTATGGTTTTGTATAGATGCATATTATAATAAATTTAAACAAATTGCAAAGTTCAATGTCCTTAATCCTCAGATTGAGTGTACATAGTAGACAGTGTTTGAGCCACCAGATCTCACTTAATGGTAACTTTGTCATGAGGAACCATTTGCCGAATTTCCAAAGACAAGGTGCTTGCCTCATCAGAAACCAGGCAGAATTTCCAGTGTAGGATCACATACAAGGTGCAGACCACCCAGCAGCGATGACTTCTTTCTGTAGCTGCTGCTGCCTAGATCGAGGTCCTCTAAGTCTTACAATAATCTCCTCTAAAGGATACTGGGAGACCGAGCGGCACATGAACAGAGGGTGCCCTCACAGCAAATTGCCGGAGTGCTAAGAAGCCCATTCATTCATTTGCAGGCAACAGCCTTGAGACTCTGAAAAGGACCCATGATCCTTCCCAAGGCAGTCAGTGGCCCGAAAGCTTGTCTTCTGCTCCATGGACAATATTGGGTGGTAGGCCTCCATGGTCTCCCGAGAAGAATCACAACAGTCTACTTCATGTTTCTGCTCTTTAGACAAACCTCTCCTTGGCAGTGGCTGTTAGGAAATTCCAGAAAAAGCTACTGAAGCAACTTCAAAAATAGCCAGAGAAATCAGAATGGGCTTAAAAAGTACTGCCATATGTATGCGTCTGTGTGTGTATATGTGTGTGGATAGACAGATGGATCAATTCAGATAAGGCTGAGATTAAATAGTTTAAATTATAATCATGTGAGATTTTTTGTTGTTGTTTTTGTATTTTACTTTCAGTAATTTATTTACAGTCATAATCCTAATTCAGGAATTTCAACATTTGATCTAGGATCTCTTTATGTCATCCAGGAGGCTCACTGTTTATTTTTTAAAGTTATATAAAATATTTGACGACACATATAGAATTGTATAGTAGGCAAAACAATCTTATATATATGTGTGCTTGGAGGTGTGCATATAATTAGAAATTCCAGATATAGGAAGCTATCATTTGTTAAGTTTCTCCAGATAACTATTTCTACCTTCTTTCAATCCTGATTTTAAACAAAGTTCATGGAAAAGTTTATTTTCAGCTCACCATAGTACACATTTGTAATTATCGTCCAATTGTAAAGTATCCATCGGCGTGCTCTTCTGGGTTCAGTAAGGCCATTTGTAGTATTTCAGAAACAATTGATCTGAGATGAGGTTCAATAAAATTCTTTGTCTTAATTTAGCTATGTGTACCGTAGTATGCTTGCTCCAAGTTAAGATTGTAATTTATGTTCAGATAACCTCTTTTTTGTCTGTACTTTGATGTGGGAATATTTTTAGTGTGTATCTGGGGATGAGTCAGCTCAGCAGATGGTAGGTTGCCATCCACAGGTTGCACTTTGCCTGTTTTGCAGGCTTGTGACAGTCTGCAGGGACATGCTGAGTCACCCGTCCAGTCAATAATGTGTCTGGGACAGCATTAATGCAGCAAACATCTTTATGAGTTCAAACGCATCCATTTGTCCCACTCCAATAAAATTGGTCAACACAGTAAGGCATGGCATTCCGTTCAGAAAGAAGGTACTGTGTTAATTGCCCTCATCTGGGCAAGAGGAAAGAACTAATTGTGGTCATTTTTATGGAGTTTTCACATAGGACTACAGAAAATCTTCCTTTCTTTGTGCTGATACATAGAAGGAGTACAGAAAATCATTTTGGTAGAAACACCTTGCATATTGGTAAGCATTAGAATAACAACAATGGTGGCTATTGTTAGCAGCAGTGATCACCTCTGTTATTATCATCAGCCATGTTATTTTTAAAAATAAGAATCTATCATGTGGCGTATGCTGTGTAGAACTTTCACCCTTTGATGAGTCTCTAGAGTCTTGTGCTATGGAGCAAGTAATTTTCCATCTGTCTTCAGATTTCTCAAGTATCATGCTCTCTGATGACTTGAAACTGTCAAGGCATGCCTCCTCCCATCCTCCACCACAATGTAATTTTACATTTTGCATATAAAACAAACCTGCCATGTAACATATTTTAAAATTAAAATTATTTGTTAATGTCTTGCAAATTAATTTTGATTCTCTCTGTAAGTTTCTTTAAAATGCCTTCCAAGATTTTATGGTTTAGGAATGCAATTTATGGTCTTTCTGACAAAAGTTGGATTTTTGAATTTTCTGATAAGTCAGACACATATTTGTTCACTTCGTCGAGATGGAGTGGAATGGTACATGCCCGGATAAACAGGAAAGGGTATATTAAGATTCACGCTTTCAGTTTTATTTGGTTATTGCTCTTAGGCTCTTCTTTTTTACAAAATTGAAATTAAAGTTGAATTCACTATTAAAAAAACAGAAAATTCATGTTCACCTTATGAAGTATAAAATCACTGTGAAATAAATATATGTGGATTATTCCAAATAAAATAGGAATTTATTTTTTTCTCATACACTTCTACATATTTTCTGTCTGCTCCACTTACCCCAATTCTCAGAAAAAAAAAAAATAAAAGTATTAAAAACCCTAAGAACAGATGATGATAGATGGGTTATTTCTCACATTTCGGAAATGTATTATATAAATATACATATGTTTTAAGATTATGCCTTGATAAAGTAAGTAACAGGTAGAATTTCCCATTATGTGAGAGATGTATTTCAGGACTTCTTTAAAAAATAGATACAGAGATAGCACTGACAATTAATCATTTTTGAAGGCTGTTGAATGGTACTAAGTAATGATTCTCTTAAAACTCATTGTTGGAAGTTCACACAGATGAGTGCTATTAAAATATATTATTTTAGGTATGACTTTGCTTTTAAGTCAGAAAAGTGGACATTAATTTGTAGTTTTCTACATTAGTAATTTATCTACTTATGTAAATCAATTCATTCAATATATTCTGACAGTTTGGTCTTAACGAAGAAAAAGTGAATACCACTTCCTTAACATATTGTATGAATTTTTAAAAATTGAAAATCATATGATAATGTTTCTTTCATCATTTCTCCTTATCTAGTGAATGTCATTTTGGAAGCAAAAGCATATTTGGCTGAAGAAACCTAGGTAATAGTCTTTCTCCTTTGTGATGCTAAAGTAACTTCCTTGTAGTTTTATTACTCGTCACTTACTAATACATAAACACAGCTGCATCTATAATGCTTGGACAGTCGTTAATAATACCTTTTAAGTGCTTGTAGTCTGACAAACAGGTGTGTCTGTGTGTAAGAATGTGTGTCACAATTATTTTAAAAGATGTATTTAACTAGAGAATTCTTTAAAGGTGGTAAAATTAAGCTTGTACACAGTTCTGGGAAAAATATAAATACTGTTTCTACTTTTTCACAAAACACCATGTGTTTTAACAAGTCCCAAAAGAACAGTTTGTAGAAATTCATTTCATCCAGAGACACTCTAAGGATAAAATGAGATAATATGTGTAGATGTATTGACAGTATAAAAACAAACACAATATTGGGTTGGCCAAAAAGTTCGTTCAGGTTTTTTCCGTAGGATGGTACAAAAAAGCTCGAACCAACTTTTTGGCTAGCCCAATATATTGGTTGTCTTATTATTAAAGCTTTTATGAGTGTAAATAATAACTCTGGGCACTAGTGGGATCTAGTTCTGGCAAGTTTGTCTGTCTTATATTAGCACAGAAGTGTCTTTTATTAAAATATTAGTGAACAAATTCAGCTGTGATAAAAATCATGACTTCCACAGTGAGTACTTTCAATGACGCAATTGGCATAGGGTCTATCTCTACACTATAGATTTTCTGTTCTTGCTAAATTGTATTGTAAAACTCAGTGTGCAAACAAATTCTTGTGTGATCAGAGGCACATCAAATAATCTTTCTGGGTCCACTGTTTGCATCTGTAATGTGAGAGGGCTAGACTAGACAATATTTTGTTCTCTTAAAACTATACATTTTCATAAAACTATGCATTTCACATATCTAATGCTACTTTATCGAATCAGTTATGGAGATAATGCCTTTACTTCTTTTTAACTGTGTGTGTGAGAGAGAGACTGGGAGGGAGAGAGATTAAAGATATTGGCCATAGTAACCAAAAAGAAATGGTTTGTATACATCTATTTGATGACTTCTAAGTCCCCCTCCAAAAAATTCAAATATAAACAAAAGTAAGAATATGCGTTTAGTGCATTGTCCAGAAAACGTTGAATGCTCCAACTCTGAATAGTGAGGAAAATGCTTAATGAAAAAGAGGCACCAGGGAGGTTTTGGTGTAAATGTGTAAAAAGTCTTTCCGAATCAGAACGTATACATCATAGATGAGATGTGCAATTGCAAGCATCCCAGAAGAGGAAGGTAACCAAGAGAAGATGATGTTACTGGTTACTTGACACGTGGAGCTTTGCTATCCCGGCAGAGAAGGGGTGGGTTAGAGGTAAAGAGATAGGCTATTTTTTGCATGTTTTGATCTATTTCACCTCTAAACATTGACATTTACATATTTGTCAATACTACAAAATTTACATATCCACCCCAGATTTTTCTATAGAGCTCAGTATCTCTATAGAACGCCAATAGTAATAACAACATCAGATATGTATATAGAGCTTACTCTGTACCCCTGGTGGCTCAGATGGTAAAGCATCTGCCTATAACGCGGGAGACCTAGGTTTGATCCCTGGGTTGGGAAGATCCTCTGGAGAAGGAAATGGCAACCCACTCCAACACTCCTGCCTGGATAATCCCATGGACGGAGGAGCGTTGTAGGCTACAGTCCGTGGGGTCGCAGAGTCGGACACGACTGAGCAACTTCACGTCTCACTTCTACTCTGTACCAGGCAGTATTCAAGAGGCTTTACCTACACAAGTGAAGTATTTAATCCTCACAGAAACCCTGTGAAGTAGATGCTATTATTTTTCGCATTTTGTGAATGAGATGGCTAAGACACAAAACAGTTCAGTAACTTGTTCAAGCTTAAACACATCGTTAAGTGGTGGAATCAGTGTTTGAACCCAACAGTCTGGTGTGCTATTTATGACTGTGTTATATTCTTTCTCAGCTGTCCATAGGCTATCTCCACTTAAATGCCATGAATACCGCCTAGAAGGTCAACAATTGAAAATCCAAACCTGCCAAAGTCTGCTTCCATTTTTTTCATTGTTCTTACAATTGTGTTCTATTTGTGGTCTTGTACATAAAGGTATTTTCATCTGTTTTCTTTATCCTCAGTATTTAATGAGGCACTGAGGAGTTTCCCTCTGCCAAAATTTCTTTATCTGTCTCATCTTCTTTTTGTCTTGCCTTTTCATTAAAAGTTTCATAATTTTTCACCTAAACTGGTAAAATAGACTTTGATTTGCCATCAGACTGTTACTCATTACATTCCAATCTATCTTCCAAGCCTGTGCTTACAGGTATCTTAATAAAATACACATGTACTCATGTCATTTCTCTATTAAAGTGCTCTAATGGTTCTTCTTAATCTTCAAGATGCTGAAACATCCTGCATCTTTACCAAATTAATTGATAAGCTCTAGTTTTTCTTTATGGTAGCATCTTTAGGATTTTCTATAAATAGTATCATGTCATCTGCAAATACTGACAAATTTTTCTTTTCTTTTCCAATTTGGATTCATTTCTTTTTCTTCTCTGATTGGTCTGTCTAGGACTTACAAATCTATGTTGAACAAAAGTGGCAAGAGTGAATAAAAATGGTGAGTGTGGACATCCTTGTCCCTGATCTTAGATGAAATGATCAGAAACTCTCACTTGTCACACCAGTCCCATCTTTCCAGATTATCCCCAACTCTCATCTCCTTCCTTAATGTCAACCTCACATACCTTCTTGTTCTAAACAATTTTCTTCTGTTTCCCCCCCACCCTTGGATGTTCAACTCAAATGCCATCTCTATTTTATTCATCCATTGAAAATGACTCATTGAGAATGTGTTAAGTGTTCAGGCACTGAGAAACCTATGTTAGAAACCCAAGTATAATAAACATGGATATAATTTGTTTCTTCCCTGAGTTTATGGTTTAGTTAACTATCAAGACAGACAAGTCTTCAGAGAATAAGAACTACAAGACAGAGGAACTATGTTCTTTAAACATGGACTCAGGAGAAGAAATTGAAGACTTTCAGGAATATATTATGTCCAGGTTGCAAACTTAAGGAGTAATAGAAATTCATCACAGAGTCATAAATATGGTTGTTCTGGCACCAGTAACAGTGCCTATAATATCCTGGAGGTCTTTGGGATCTTAGAGGAGAAACAATGTGTTAAAAAGTGAAATTTCTCTAGAATTCCCTTGCACTCCCCTTTTCCCTGCTTCAATGAAGTCTCAAAGCATCCATCCCTGTTTCATTCCATCATGATACAGGATCACCAGATACAATCATTCTTTCTTTGCACACTTCATGGCAGGTCCTTTGCAAACATTTAGCATATACTTCAGAGATATATGAATTGATTTTAAAAGATGCTGAGATCTCAGCAGCATTGTATGATGATGAGGCTTTGTGTATAAAGTTGATGTAGAACAACAACAAAAAAATCAGACTCTATAGATTTAAGGAGATTGAGGAGATACAAGAGATTTTGTGTTTTCCTTACGTGCATGTAAAATGAGAAAGGGGAAAGATCTGTGAAAAGGAGCAAGATCATCAGCAAAGAGAATTCTCATAAAAAACAAGTGTAGTTGAGAGATTTTTTAAAATGAAATCCATGTAGCTATCACACAAGTCATGCGGAACTAGTATAAAGCTAGGAAACACCCAGCAATGCACCAAGCGCTGTGGAAGGGTGCTGTGCTGTGCGTGGTCACTCAGTCGTGTCCAGCTCTGCGACCCCATGGACTGCAGCCCACCAGGCTCCTCTGTCCATGGGATTCTCCAGGCAAGAATACTGGAGTGGGTTGCCATGCCCTCCTCCAGGGGATCTTCCCAACCCAGGGATCGAACCCAGGTCTCCTACACTGCATGCAGATTCTTTACTGTCTAAGCCACCAGGGAAGCATGGACGGGTAGAACAAGGCAAATATATATATATATGAAATGTTGTTCACCTAGTTTATTTGAGGCACTTACTATTTACTTTTGAAGATATTATATCCCCCAAATAAATGTAGTGACTAAAAATAAAATGTCAGCAAGGTGCCAGGGCAAATGACCAGAAAATGACCAAATCTGGATACTAAGTCCTGGCCATTAGTGAGCAGGAATTGAACTTTTTTTTTTTTAATCACTTAGAGCTATCACAAAAATGAAAACCGAGCCTCAAAGAAATTTGAACAGGCCCAAGGGAAAAACATAACAGAGTAGAAGACTGTACACTTGGGGAAAAGAAAGAGAGACTGGTGTTGGCAGATGTGGTATCTGTGTTCTGGAGCCAACATTCAGTCTTTGACTATGCAGTATTTGAAAACTAGTCAATACTCATACATCTCCCTTCAGTGTTGGCCATGCTTATGTCCTTATGATTAAAATTCCTCACTATTCATCCATGTATTCATGTTATTTTTCCCCTGAATGTCCTGTTGTACACATATCTACTGAAGTGTTCTTCAGAGACCACATGCCATTAAAGATTTAGTAAAATATATCTTTAAGATGAGACAAAGTTATTTCACTGCTCTCCACTAATTCTTGCCATAAAAATACAATATCAATCTGTAGCTTTTCATTGTATGATTCTAAAGGCTCCTGGGTTTTTTTTAAATATAAAAAGTCACAGTTTTTTCTGTTTTCAACACATTGATTAGTACTGATTTACAATGGAGCACGTTAGAAAGTACAGATAATATGCACATGCCAAATGAATTCATTAAGACCAGTGCGATCACAGTGAATGTCAAATGAATTAATAATAATGGGACCTCTATGTATTACCATTATTTTCACAGTGTGTTACTGTTTTTATACGTGTGAGTCCTGAGGATAAGTGACACACACATATTACCCTTGTATGTTAATTGTTTCTTGATAATCGGAGGTTGGTCTAATAATCTTATGGGCAGTAAAAGTTTCTACCCCTTATACGTAGAGAAATTACCATTATTTATATGTTTCATTGAAGAGTAATTCAATATTTTAGATTCCAATTAGAAATGGCATTTATACGAGACCGCCCACACATTCACTGAAATGTTACAGCCTTTTAGACATATGTTTTCTGTGACTAATATTTAAAAAGAAGAATTTAAATTGCTCTAAACTTTTTCTGGGAGTTTGTGTTTTATTTTCTTGACAATTGACAGCTCATTATACATAAGCACATATATTCATGTTGATTCTCCATCCTGATAAACACATACAGAGGAACACAGAGTCATTTTGTCACATACTTGATCTTGGAATAATTTTATCTGGAACAGTGGCTCCCTTGTCAGGAGTGGCAAAATTATAAGGAAACTACCTATCATATAATTTTTTAGTGAATTTTGAAATGTATGCCTTTTAGTATGTAGTCACCAGGCTTTCCTGGTGACTCAGCAGTAAGGGATCCTGCCTGCAGTGCAGGAGATGAGGGTTCTATCCCTGGGTCAGGAAAATCCCCTGGAGAAGGAAATGGCAACCCACTCCAGTATTCTTGCCTGGTAAATCCTATGGACAGAGGAGCCTGGTGGGCTATACAATCCACGGGGTCTCAAAAGAGTCAGATATCACTTTGCAACTAAACAACAACATATATGGTGCATAATACTTCTCTTTCCTCCCATTCCTAACCCAGCTTTTTATTTTTCATTCTAGTGATGACTGGTTGGACTTAAAGGTGTTAGGATGGATGAAGAGGAAAGGGTTGACATTTAAGGCTGTTGCAGCTGCAGCGAGAAGTAATGGATAAATCTTACTTTAATTCCTAAAGAAATCATGAGGTTCAGACCTTCATATACAAAGGAAGAAAAAAATGAAGGCAAAGTCTTCACATTGTATAAGATAGAAACCAGGAAACTGTAGTACTCTCATGTTCTTTTGCCTTGAAGCAGTGATATCTCATTTCTTCTATGCTTCAATAAATAGCGGACTCGCTTGCAAATTTTAATTATCAATCTTAGTAAATCTGCAGGTTCCCTCCCCACCTCTTCCTCTCTACTCATTACTCTTTCAAACTTCTTGTTTCTGACCAAAAAGAAGTTCAGTAAGTGTTGTTTCTATCTCAGTGGTAGGTACTCCTCTAAAGAAAACTGAATGTTTTGGAAATCCGTCATTTGGAATAGGTTTCCTAATAGAAAGTATTATGAATTTCAAATAGTCAACTCACAAGCATTCTTTAGCAATACAGCATTTCAAAAATGGATACTCTCCTTTCTGGTCAAGATTTCAGTTACTTCCTTCAATGTCATGAGTGATATGCATCTCAGGCTTTTAGATAATAGGGAACTGTGACAAGCAATTTAAAAGAATGCAGCATGTAGATTCAGAAAGATTTGCACAGTCTTGAACAATAGGTATACACCTTAACAAGAATAGATGTAATCCTAAACCTACATTCCTTCTCTCCACCAAAAATATTTAAGCACATTTCAATGAGGCTTGGCAGAAAGAGCCATGGAAATTACATTTTAGTTGACTATAGATTTGATAATAGTCAACTGTATGTTAATATTATTGAGGGCCAGATTAATAGAGGTATAATATCAAAATCAAGGAGTTGATAACTCCTAAATCCCCTGGTTTGGCAGATCAAACATGAAGAACTGTATTCAACTCTAAATATCCTGGCTCAGGAAGACACTGCCATACTTGATGCTTCCAGACAAGCGATATGATATACTTAAGAGGCTTTTATAAGATGCCATAAGAGAAACTACTGAGGAAAATAGAACTAACAAAACTCAGTGGGAAAATTATAGCATCTTCAAATAATGGGAAAGGACAGACATGTGGAAGGGGTAAAAAATTAGTCTGTGGTACTCCAAAGATTAGAATCTTACCTAATCAGATACAGATTTTTGACTCACTGCAAGAAAGAAATGTAACAATTAGAGCTGAACATAGAATCACCTGTTACATGAGTAGATAAATTTGTCATCGCTGGTGGGATTCAAGTGGATATTTAAAAACCATTCTATCAGGAGGAGGGAGGAACATCACCCAGAGGGATGGACTTGATCATGACTTTCAGTTTTGGGTGTTTTTTTTTAAGCTGTAACTCACAGTAAGAAAGACATTTTACATTATGAGTATTCACACACATCAGTATGTATAACTTAAATAATATGTTCTCAAAGTAATACTTAGCCTTATTATACATAATTCACTCATACATTCTTTCTAGTCTGGCTGGACCACTTTCATTTTTTTTTAATACAGTTGCATCTTGCTAGATTGACCTCACATCTCAATAATGGAACGTGGTCCAAAATTTGAAAAACACTGAACTAAATGACCGCTTTCATCTCCAAGAGTCTCTCATTCAGGTAGATGTGATGGAGAAGGCTGACCACCCAATGGTCAGTAATAGATGCTCCCTCCAACAGTCAAAAGGAAATGGAAAACATGATAACGAATTTCTTGGGATTCCCTCACAATTTTGACTTCATTTACATTTAGAAATGCAGTAATAAAAATAGTACTTTTGAGCACTTTATTAGGTACACATACAGAACCTATTTTGATTTCACGATAACGTTCAGCAACAGAGCCTCACATCTAAAGACAGCGGTGCAACTGAGGTTCTTGCCCTGCTTCTTGACAAATCCATGTAACTCTTCTTACCATTGATGAGGAAAATGTGCCATAGTGAGAGAATGTGGCTAGGGACATGAAGGGGCAGAGCTGGAAGAGGATTAGTGCCTATGAAGACCGTATTACCAGAATGAGAGAGGAAGTGGGGGAGAGAGAACTGGAAAGCAAGGCTTGAAAATCTACCTCTGATTGCTACTAGCTACCAACAGGGTTCTGTGAGTACATTTTATTCAATTATAACTGTCCTCCAAGGAATATCTTATACAAGTGGCTTAGTGAAGTAGAGGGACTTGCCCAGAACTTGGTATAATTTTTGTACCATTAAGAACATTATTTTTTAAAAAAGAAAAAAAAATAGTGGCTTGGTTGGATTTTTTAAGTGCCTCATTTTTTTTTTCCCTTGAGATATAGAATAAGTCTTTTTTCAGATGGGAGATTTTTTCAGGAGAGATATGAAAAAAAGAATTGCCAGAAGTGATGTGGTATATAAAAAAAAAATCAGACCCATCTTATTACTTAAACACATCTTTCCAAATGCTTTCTGTATTGGGGATTAGTGATTTTGACTTATGTTTCTTTTAAGAGATCATTTTTCACTGAAACTTCTGAAGAAAAAAAATCCACTTCTTATAGGAAAAAATTATGCAGATTCTCTGAGGCAGATAACTCTTAAAAAAACAAACACACTCCCCAGTCATACTCCCAAACTCCCAGGTGGCTCATGGCCATGGTTGAAAAGATTGCAAATCCGGACAGGTTGGTCTCTCTGTATCATCAATCAGATGTTCATACACTTGAGATGTTTATACCCCGTAAATTTCAGTTGCTTCTCTTTTGTAAATCAAATGTTTATCGTGTATTACCAAAACATCTATATAGACAGGAAACATAAAATAGTCTTCCTTGCCGGTTTACTTTGTATCATTAAATTTGAATGCACAGAGATCTTATCTGTGGTATATACCCTCTGTTTGTCCTCACAGGCATTTACCTTTATGTAGATTAGTCAAAGCTACTCTACTCCGAAGTGCAATACTTTTTTATTCTCTCGGAGAAGGTTAGAACTCACTTGCTCTGGGAATCTTCCAGAGACTGCTGGTTTGTTCTGTTAAGCTCATACAACCCTGGCAGGACCTGACCCTTCTTCAGTCATTGCAAGATTTACTTTCAGAGACAGACCTAAACATGCAGGGCTGGCAGGACAGTCCGGACACGAGGAACCTTTACCCCACCTCTCAGTGACCCCTCCTTTCTTGGCATTTGTTACTGGGGGCGCTTCCCAGCCCGTGACCTGACTGTCTACCTGCCCCTGCCTGGCTCCTGGCCCACCTCACAGGGTCGCCAGCTGCCCTCTCTGGGCCAATCAAAGGAAAGAAAGGAGAACAGTGGAGAATGACTTAGGGACTTGGCTGCAAGTGGGGACTTAAAGATTTGGCACCATGTCTAGACTTCCCTGGGGGCTCAGACGGTAAAGCGTCTGCCTACAATGTGGGAGACCCGGGTTCGATCCCTGGGTCGGGAAGTTCCCTGGAGAAGGAAGTGGCAACCCACTCCAGTACTCTTGCCTAGAAAATCCCATGGACGGAGGAGCCTGGTGTCCACGGGGTCACAAAGAGTCGGACACGACTGAGCGACTTCACTTTCACTGGGTCTTGCTGGTAGTGGCGGGTGGTAAGAGAAGGCAGCTCTGTCAGACCTCCCTCAGCGATGGCTTTGGGACACAGACACAGCCAAGATCTGGGAGATGTCCCAATCCTTTGAAGTCAATTTTCTTGCTGCAGCTCCAAGCCCTACAACGTTCTCTCAATGATGGTACAGGTGTTAATTACCCTGTCTATGCATGGGACCACTCATGACCATGAGCACCTCAAACTATTTCCCTGAAAATTGTGAATTCCAAGGGAAAAACAGCAGTTGAATGAATTGATCAGACAATCCAGTCAACTCAACATTAAAATAAATTGAGCCTATGATGCTGAGCTCCATCACTGCAGGTCCGTGCTGGGGATCTGAAGACACAGATGCCATACTCAGTTGTTTTAGGACCCCATGGACTGTAACCCACCAGGCTCCTCTGTCCTTGGGATTCTCCAGGCAAGATATTGGAGTGGGTTGCCGTACCATCCTCCAGGGGATCTTCCTGACCCAGGGATCAAACCTACCTCTCTTTCCATCTCCTGTATTGGCAGGTGGATTCTTTACCACTAGGTGCCACCTGGGAAGCCAAAATAAGTCAGAAGAGAAAGAAACCAAGATGAGCTGCAGGTTCAGCTGCAGGACTGAGTAATAGACCTGCATCTGTTTCAAGCTTAGAACATTAAGTGGAATTCAAGACAGTGGGGCATAGCAGGCAGGGTCTCAGGGCCAGCTGAGTCTCAGAGTTGGGGCAACAGTATTGATATTCTGGGGGACTCAGCTTTTTCTTTAAATTATTTTTATTGGAGTATAGTTACTTTACAATGTGCTAGTTTCCTATTGTTATTCAGTTGCTCAGTCATATCCTACTCTTCATGACCCCATGGACTGCAGCATGCCAGGCTTCCCTATCCTTCACCATCTCTGGGAGCTTGCTGAAACTCACCTCCATTGAGTTGGTGATGCCATCCAACCATCTTATCCTCTGACATCCCCTCTCCTCCTGCCTTCAGTCTTTCCCAGCATCATGGTCTTTTCTAACAAGATGCCTCTTCACATAAGGTGGCCAAAGTATTGGAACTTTAGCATCAGTCCTTCCAATGAATATTCAGGATTGATTTCCTTTAGGATTGGCTGGTTTGATCTTGATGTCCAAGGGCCTCTTAAGAGCCTTCTCGAACACCACAGATCAAAAGCATCAATTATTCGATGCTCAATCTCTTTACAGTCCAACTCTCACATCCATACATGACTACTGGAAAAACCATAGCTTTGACTAGATAGAATTTGTTGGCAAAGTAATGTCTCTGTTTTTTAGTATGCTGACTAGATTGGTCATAGCTTGTCTTCCAAGGAGCAAGCGTCTTTTAATTTCATGGCTGCAGTCACCATATGCAGTGATTTTGGAGCCCCACCAAAAATAAAGTCTGTCACTGTTTCCATTGTTTTCTCATCTATTTGCCATGAAGTGATGGCACTGGATGCCATGATCTTTGTTTTTTGAATATTGAGTTTTAAGCCAGCGTTTTTGACTCTCCTCTTTCATTTTCATCAAGAGGCTCTTTAATTCCTCTTTGCCTTCTGCCATAAGGATGGTGTCATCTGCATATCCGAGGTTTTTGATGTTTCTCCCAGCAATCTTGATTCCAGCTTGTACTTCATTCAGCCCAGCATTTTGCATGATGTACTCTGCATATAAGTTAAATAAGCAGGGTGACAATATACAGCCTTGATGTACTCTTTCCCCAATTTTGAACCCGCCTGTTGTTCCATGTCCAGTTCTAACTGTTGCTTCTTGACCTGCATACAGGTTTCTCAGGAGGCAGGTCAGGTGGTCTGTTATTCCCATATCTTTAAGAATTTTCCACACTTTGTTGTGATCCACACAGTGAAAGGCTTTAGTGTAGTTAATGAAACAGAAATAGATGTTTCTCTAGATTTCTCTTGCTTTTTCTATGGTCCAATAGATGTTGATATTTTGACCTCTGGTTCCTCTGCCTTTTCTACATCCAGCTTAAACATCTGGAAGTTCTTGATCCACATACTGTTGAAGCCTCGCTTGGAGAATCTTGAGCGTTGCTTTGTTAGTATTAGTTTCTACTGGACAGCAAAATGAATCAGCCACAACATACACATATCTATCTTTTCTCTTTTGGATTCCCTTCCCATTTACATCACCACAGAGCACTGAGTAGAGTTCCCTGTGATGTGCAGCAGGTTCTCATTAGTGATCAGTTTTATACATACTATCAATAGTGTACATATATACACACACTCACAGTGAACATTAGGGTGCACGTGTCTTTTTGAATTACGGTTTTCTCTGGGTATATGCCCAGGAGTGGGATTGCTAGGTCATATGATAGGGCTGCCGTCTATGGGGTCACACAGAGTCGGACACGACTGCAGCGACTTAGCAGCATGATAGTTCTATTTTTAGTTTCTTAAAGGACCTCCATAATTTTCTCCATAGTGACTATATCAATTTACTTTTCCACCAACAGTACAAGAAGGGTTCCTTTTCTGCACACCCTCTCCAGTGTCTATTGTTTGTAGATTTTTTGATGATGTCTATTCTGACTGGTGTGAAGTAATACCTCATTGTAATTTCTATTTGTATTTCTCTCATACTTAATGATGCTGAGCATCTTTCATACGTTTTTGGTCATCTGTATTGGATAAATGTCAATTTAGGTCTTCTGTCCTTTATTTTTTTTTTTTGATTGGGTTGCTTGATTTTTTCTTTTCTCATTTAGTAGGTGGAACACAGGGGATTTTAGGGAGTGAAACTATTCTGTTTGATACTAGAATGGTTGATACATGTCAGGATACATTTGTCAAAACTCATTGAATATATAACAGGAAGTAAACCCTATGGACTCTGGTTGACAACAATGTGTCAATGTTGGTTCATCGATTGTAATAGACTGCAGTGGTGCGGGATGTGGATGGGGAGAGGCTATATGTGTGGGAAATGGTATAGGAGACCCTTCTATACTTTGTGCTTAGTCTAGTGACAGTCCTGAAACTGCTCTAAGCAATAAAGTATAATAATAATTTCAAAAGCTAAATTTCGTCCTCTAGGTCCAGGGACCAGACAGAAAGCTGTATGGGTCACGGTCAAGCTGGGCCTCTTTCCTAGTATGGGAGATTCTGGAATAAAAGAGAAAAAAAAAAGTCAAGAAAGTTAGGCAACTAAAGGGAATAGATGTTTAGCTCCCCAGGGACTCTGGGAACACTGGACCAGAAGTTGTGGGGATTCCCCACAACTACGTCCTAGTTTGTGGGCCAATGGCCAGGATGAGCCCAGCTTGGTTTGGTGGCGGAGACTGGGTTTCATTGATTGCTGTATGCCTGACTCTAACTTAAGAATGGGTTGGGTTTCAGGTTCAAGAAAGCTCAGTTCTTTCAGAAACTCCTCCAGGGTGGAGTCAGGGGTAACATTTCAGGCGTGCTGCCCTGACAGAGGGGGCATCATTAGGGAACAGACCCCCAGCACCACTGATCTTAACAAAGCAGCGTGAGGAGTGTCTTCTTGACGTCCGCTATAATCAGTAGTGAGCGTGTATTGCATTTGTGGAATGAGGTCTGAGGCCACCTCTAGGTCTGGACCACTTGTGGGCTATGACAACTTACAGCTTCCCTTCTCTGACCTCCAGTGACTTCTTCAAAATGTGAGGGCACTTTGGGGACTCTAACACCAAGATGAAACATGATTATTTGTATAATAAATATATTTTACAGGTATACATTTTCTTCCTACTTCTCTCCATTTTTATCTGCAGACAGCAAAAAGAAAGGACTCAAATTACCCTCAGAAAGAATTATCTGCCAAGATGAAAGGGATCAGGTACTGTCTTTAAAGCCAATCTAGTGAGAGGCAGATAATCAACCTGTTTTCTTTTCTTTTTCTTTTTTTCCCCCAACAAATTCTTCTGGCCCAAAGGCAAAGTGGGCTTTCCTCCAGCTGAAGACAGAGGGCATCTGATGGGTCCCCCTGTTCTCTTGTTTCATCCTGAACTTTGTCCACTCAGAATCCATGACCCCCAGATGATCTGTTTATCCCAGTGGGGACAGAAATGTCCTTCCTACCAGTTCTCAGCTGCTATTTTAGCATCTGAATTTTTCCACCCATTCCATTCTGAGGGTAGCATTTGCCTCACAGCCCCTGCCTGAAAAATAGCTGTCAGGCTCCTTAGAAACCAAGCCTTCCTTGGCTGAAAATGTTCTCAAACGAAGCAGTACACTGTGTATTTCCTCTTCTTCCTAAAGTGCCAGCAGCTTTCCCACTCATCCTGCTGTTTAATCCGAGGCTTTAGTGACAAGGCAGGCTCCACTCCAGCACTACGCCTTCAGCACGCTTTAGCTTACTTAACTGGTTCACTCTTGAGCTGCACTCAAGCGAGGACGGAACTTGTTAACTAGGCGTTTTCACCGTGTGACCTTGGGGCCTCCAGCGTCAAGTCCAGTGAAACCCAGGCAGCCATTCTGAGTGAAAGCAAGCCCTTGACTTGGAGGCACCCAAGTTTCAGATGAGCCTCAACTGGCCGCCATCAGCTCCCAGCTGTAGATGGTAGGAAGTCCCGTCATGTTCGTGTTCAGGCTTGATTCCCCTTTCTTCCTTCTCCTGCATTTTCTTCCACCCTCTTCTTTCTCCTTTCCTCTCCTTCACTTCTTCCTTATCTTCATCCTGTTCTTCCACTCCTGCTACATGACCATGTGACCCCTGCCCCCCATTCTCAAGACCCAGAATTCAGGATAATTCTAGTAGCTGTAGAGTTCAGCCAATGGAATAAATAAGCTTATGGGGGAGAGACTAGGAACAAAGCCACCTTTTCTACACTTTAAATTCCAAACAACCCACTGAACATGTTAGGACCTCGACCCAGCCTTAAATAGGGGATAGTCTGTGTATATTTGGGACCTCTGTCTCTTGGAGTTAAGAAATCAAGATAATCCCCAAGTATGAAAGTCACAAATAGTTGTATATTTTGCTAAATCCTATTAATCCCTAATAACATCATAAATGTGTTTATTTAGCCCTGCCAGCCCAAGCAATGACATGCAATTGATCTTTGTCTGACAGAGCCTGAAACACTGGCTCAAGACAACACACTGATTCGACTCCAGAGAAAGCATTTGGGGTTAACTGCACCAGGTGTGGGCTGGGCAGATGGCATAGCAGCGGTGCCTTGTGTTGTCATGCACGTAATCTGATTTTCTGAAATGACCTCGAGACACCAATTTGCTCTGCTCACTATCAGGTGTGCGGTGAGGAGCCCAGCCTCTGGGGACCGCCAGCACCACTTCTGAGCCCTCCTCATCTGTGCGCTAATGGACAGCACTCTCTTTGGAAATGGCGCTGCTTGCTCTTCGAACAGGAAAAAATTGTTAAAATGCTGGTAGCATTAGCAGGCAGCAGGTGTGGCAGTACATCCTGAATAGATAATTGAAGAGGTTTTTTTTTCTTTTTTCTTTTGTAGTTGCAACTTTGGCACCCAACAGCAAATAAATAGTGCCATTTGGAGTGCCTACAGGTGCAAGGATTGAGCTTAATATTTACTCAAACTGTTGATACCCATCTTTCCTCCCTTCCTTTCATCCTCCCTCTCTTTCTTTCTTTCTTTTCTTTAAAAAAAAAAAAAAAAAAGCTGCTTATTTCTCACTGTTAAACCTTGAAAAAAACTTAAGTACATTTTGTAGAGATATGCCACACCATTATTATCTGATCAATGAATAATGAGAATGATTACCTTTGCATTTATTTCTAGTGAATCTTCAGTGACTTCTAGTAGGATCGGTTATATGGGAAAGGTGTATGCTTTTCATTTAGTCAGAAAACTGGAGGAACCAGAGGCTTGAGCTTTCTAAGTTTAATGACCCAATGACAAAGTGTTTTGCAAAGTACCAGGCATTTACTTAGGAAACTCTTCTAACTTTCTCAAGTTGATTTTAGTACATTTCTATATTTTGCTGAAAAAAATCAGATATTATCAGCCAAAATTACACTCTTATATACTAAACCTAACAAGTAGAGAACATCATCTCTGCTTGTATGTATAAGATATTAAAATCACATTTTCTATTGGTTGTTAAGCACTTCTTTAATAAGTCAACCAATTATTTCCAGTCTTGAGAACTGAATTGTTGATGGATTGATAAAGATTTTTTTTTTCCTTTTTAATGACTTGGGTTGATAATATGAAGACAAGATTTTATCATCAGCAGAAAATTTACAGTCTTAAAGACAAATATGTACTGAATAGGATAAAAAATTTGATCAGCTTTCTCCATAAGATATTATGGAAAACCTGAACCAACATTTTGGCCAACCCAATAAGTGATGACCTAACAACAATAGTTTTAAATTAATGGCAGGATCCATGGAGGGTGATATTTCTCCTGCTAACTTTGAGTTCTGAGCATGCCATAAATGGTTAGGAACTTCTGTGTACAAAACACTGTTTTGATTTATCACAAAATTATTCTTATTTCCTATAACAGTCCATTTTCAATCTTTGACATTTTGTTATTACTTGATAACATACACAGGGAAGCCCTGCCCACATGTGAACTATGTGAATTACAGTTCATTTCTGTCTCTTAATTTCTGTATCTTAGTTGGGAAATTGACACCCTGGGATGTATCGATGAAAAAGACTGGGGTCTTGAAAAAGCTGGGGAAAATATTATTATCTGAAGACTGCCTGCAGGAAGTAGGTGTTCAGCATGGAGAATTCAACCCACTCCATTGTTCTTGCCTGGAGAATCCCAGGGACGGCGGAGCCTGGTGGGCTGCCATCTATGGGGTCAGACACGACTGATTTGACTTAGCAGCAGCAGGGCAGCACAGACTTGCTTTCAGAACTGAAAGATCAGACAGGAAGGTTCTTATCTCAGACTGGGACTCTGCAATTCATACTTCTCACCACAGATTAGAATGAAGAGAAAGGCAGTCTTTAATCTACTAAAGGAATGAAGTTTCTAATTCTTAGAACAATTGTAAGTGAGTGTGTGCGCCAGCATTCCACAGTCATGGTCACTGCTGCTGCTGCTAAGTCGCTTCAGTTGTGTCCGACTCTGTGCGACCCCATAGACGGCAGCCCACCAGGCTCCCCCATCCCTGGGATTCTCCAAGCAAGAACACTGGAGTGGGTTGCCATTTCCTTCTCCAATGCATGAAAGTGAAGTCATGTCTGACTCTTAGCGACCCCATGGACTGCAGTCCACTAGGCTCCTCCATCCATGGGATTTTCCAGTCAAGAGTACTGGAGTGGGGTGCCATTGCCTTCTCCAGTCATGGTCACAGTTATAGGAATTTCTAAAGTAGCAACGGGAACCATTTGATGGTTTAGAAGCAGGTGAGAACTTGGACCCGATCACCTTGAAGTTCCCTTCCAAAAGGCTGAGTTCTGCTTTTCTAGGTGATCTATACACATTCTTTCTCTCTGTGAACAAACACACTTTGGTCCCCACTCCTGATTGAGTGGCTTCTGGTCCAGCCTTACCTTCTTCCAAGATAGACTCACTCTTGAATCCTCTGCCTCCAACCTTGGTTCCCCATGCTGGCTCATCTAGGTCCCACAGAAGTATTTTTTCTCACATCTCTAAAGTTTAGGGAGAGAACAAGCTAAAGTCAAGAAGTGGTCCAGGTGAGCATTTTCCTTTTGCAAAACTGAGACAGCTATCAAGGGTAGAGAAGCTCACGTGTGTCATCTACAATTACATCACAGCAGCCAATGGCACACTATTGCATCTAAGTTCCCTGCCTTCCTTTTCAGAATCTGTTTACAGAACTATTCCTAAACACAGATGGAATCTTTTCTGCCTGCACATATTAATTTGTGTTTTTATTTATGCACTTCTGATCTTTGTGATGTGTTGTCCTATAGCCCAACACGAGTCATTTTTTATACATGTCCTGTGGAAAGGTGGTGCTTGCCCTGCAGTCAGCCTCACAAATCCCTGACACACACACACACACACACACGCATTTTTTTATTGTTCTCACATGTTGCTTTAAAGCCTGCGTGATTACTGCTTACAGCACAGCAGATGGGGTTCTTGCATAGCGGTAAAACAGATGAGATGCTCAAATCGATTGTTTTATCAACAATCAGTTGCAGATAAAAATCATTTTAATGAGAGAAATTAATGGTGTTTGCAAACATGATGTTAATTAAAGAACATTGCTTACGCATTTTTTTCCTCCTCTCCCTTTTTTTTTTTCCTCTGCACACAATTTTTTGTTACCCCTGACATCTTTCATTATTGACTCATGCCCCAAAGAAAAGGCGATTAAAATCTGCTTTTGTTTGATGTAGCTTTTATTGAAGAAAGAAATAGATCTTTCTGAAGCTTCCTGGTGAGATGAAAGTCTAATTATCTCCACAAATGAAAGGAAAAGCTTTAATTAGGCCTGTGCTGAATCCGCGCGCTGCGAATTTGTGCATTGTGATGGATGGAGCCGGCATCTCCTCCGTGACTGCCTCTGAAATAATGAAGGAACAGCGCAGTAGCCCGCTCTCAGGATTCAGCTGGCAGAGTGGAGTCGGGGCACACCTGGGTTGCGAGCCTGCGCCCGGAGCAGCTGCCACGGGCCATGTTTCAGTCCTGGGCGTTCGGCTGTTTTACAGCCTCCCTCTGAGCTTTGATCTCCTTTCAGACAGCAGGGGTCCTAACAAATCAAGCTTTTCATGTTTCACTCACTTTCCCTCTCTTTCGCTTCCCCATTCACACTCGAACTCCAAAGAGGATGGGTAAAATATTGTCTTTTTCTGAAGCAATTAATGATTAGCAGCTGACATGATTGAAGTGGGTGTTATGCCTTACAAGCAGTATTTTGAGGCTGGCTGGCGGGAGGATGCCGGAGGGAGGGAGGAATTCTCGAGCTTTTTCATTGTTTGCTGCGATGTTCACGATGTGACCGGTTTTGCTAATTGTGCAGAAGGCTTCATCTGTGCGTCCACTTATGGGGGAAAAAAAAAATGCTGAAACATCCATCCGAGGATGAAGGGTGACATTGCGAATTATTTTAAATCGCTAAGTGTCCCACGGGAGAAAGCTGAAAACGCCAAGGACGGCCCAATCCCTTATCTTGCCCCACTTCCCCACGTTGCATGCACTTTGGTCTATTTTCGTGTCATCTGTCCCACTGATGCCGGGAAGGTCAGATTTGTCTGGCACTCTCATTGCTGCCGCTAATCAACTCTTTTCAGTGACTCCAAAAGCACTTCGGACATAGAGAGTGGTGGTTGGGGTTATTTCACTTCTTTTGGCCAGGGTTACAGAAGAAGTCAGAAAGGGAGAAATGAGAACAACAATTGAACAGCATCTATAGGGACTCTAACCTCACCCTGCCACTTGCCCTTCTTTGAGTAGCAATTTCCTGCCATGGAAGAATGTTACATTTGTTTCAAAGGTAATAAAAGCAATAATAATAATTGTTAATTAAACTGTCCACCCAAAAACAGGGGAGAGAAGAAATTTTGCATGGAACACAGAACTTTCACATACTCTTGAGTGAGGGGGTAAACTGAAAGGTGATTTTTGTGATCTAAAGAAATCCTAGCTCTTGACAACCTTCTGTTTTATAGAGGTCAAGATCAGGCAATAAAGTCATGCAATGAGTGGAATACACTAGAATTAACTGAGACAGTTACTGAGGAGGGGTCTGACTTGTTCTGTGGGATGGAAAATTTGAAATGAGTGCTTTCTTGAATGGAGTTTGAAGTTTATGAAATTTAGCCTTTAGAGCTAAAGCTTCATTCCTGTTTAAAAAAAAAAACAAAAACATGTTTTGTAATTCTTAGATCTCTCGACAATGCTTTGGACCTCCCTCCCACTCTGTTCCCTTCTTGTCTCTAAATGTTTCCCTCATTTAGAGAAAGCTTGCTTTACAGCCTGTGCGTTTCATTTTAGGGCAGTATCACTGACATTTACAGATTTCACCCACAGGACTGACCTTCTTGCAGGTGGCTGTCACCCAGCAGGAGAGTCTTACGAAGGTCACAATACAAAATCAGAAGGTCTGAAACGGAACTTGGCAGCTGCCTTGCTCTCAGTCCGTATGGAAATGATGTCAGTTTTGGTCAAAACAGTGCGGAGCGGGGTAAGGAATTTACCGAGGTGCTAAGGGTGAGCGATCTCTAGACAAAGTTGACACAAATTAGGAAAGAGTGGGTGCAATCAAGTAGTTCATTCAGCAGCACATGTGACTTCTCAGGCCCAGTCCTTCTCCTGAAATCAGGAGTATTGGGAAGGCTGGGGACTTTGGTAAGTCTATAATTTATTTCGTTGGAGTAGATGATCATCAGAGTGAGGTGGGAAAATAAAACCAAATGCCAGAGAACAGATGCCAGCATACCCCTCAATTAAGTGCTCACTTTCCTCCTTCCAAGCTTTATCTACGTCAACAGACAAGTTCACTCTTTGGAGCTCAACACCCTCTCCTCCATATGCAAGTCCAGTGTTGGTATAAGTGTCTTATGTGGGAGTGTATACAATGCTTATTACAAGAAGTGGAAATAGTGACACAGAGGCATCACTGTTTATTGGTGGTTAACTTTCACAGCTGAAAATATCTTAAATTACATTTTCTCTCCTTTTAAACATTGATATGATATTTAAGGCCACTTTATGCCAAAGTCAAGGCTTAAAACCCTTTAAACACATAGGAAAAATAATCTGAGGTACAAACAAGAGGAGAAAAAGCTTTTGAGAGAGTCCCATACTGCCCCCAGAGCTTTGTACAACTTTCTGCTTCATCCACCCACCAATTCTCCAAAGAACTGAAAGTATTTTGTGATGGTAACTTCAAAATATATAAACTTTTACTAAACAAGTAAAGTCTACTACTACTACTACTACTAAGTTGCTTCAGTCGTGTCTGACTCTGTGTGACCCCATAGACGGCAGCCCACCAGGCTCCCCCGTCCCTGGGATTCTCCAGGCAAGAACACTGGAGTGGGTTGCCATTTCTTTCTCTAATGCATGAAAGTGAAAAGTGAAAGTGAAGTCGCTCAGTCGTGTCCGACTCTTCGAGACCCCATGGATTGCAGCTTACCAGGCTCCTCCGTCCATGGGATTTTCCAGGCAAGAGTACTGGAGTGGGTTGCCATTGCCTTAGATAGATAAATTACAATTACTTGAAAAATGTCATTTTTTAAATACTCATTGAGAATTCAAATGACTAATCAATAAACTAACATTTAAAGAAGCAAGTACATAAATAAGTAAATGTATGTATAAATAGCTTCAGAATGCAAAAAATAAAAAAATCTGAGTGAATAACTCAGAGTAAGATACATATAATAGTCTGGAAGTGAGGGGAGAGAATTTCTGTTTTTAAAGAGCTCCTTAACCCCTTAAAAAGTATCTCGATGAGAGGGTGAAGAGCAGATGTGAGGGAATGCATTCACAGTAGCTCCCAGTCTGTACAGTGACCACAGCCCTTCCAGGGCCAGGGAGGGTGCTAAGACCTCAGAGACCAGCATGCCTGACCCTCATATGGGCCACATCTTCATATCTTTATCGTCTAGAATGTGGGGATTCCAAAACACCTCCCATCATGGCTATTATTGTGATGCTTTAAAACCATTAACCACTTGTAATGGTTAAGTGTAAGTTTCTTGATTACACTGATGAAGATAGTTGTTGCTGTTATAACTGAAGTTGAGTTGGTGCCATAGGACCGCCCCATCCCAGGAGACTGTCTCCTCAACAAAGGCGTTATTTTCGCTTTCATTCTGGGATGAGGGGTAATGAGTGAGTACAAGCCATTTTCAGGGAGTCAAATGCTGTGGGCAAGGGGGAGGCAAGGGGTTCTGAAGTGGAGGACTTTGGGCAGCCTATTGGTCAGAACATGAGGGGGTGGCATCCAGCCACGGAGAGGAGTGACAAGCAAGACTAGGATGCGGCAGAGACAAAATTGGCCTAAACTCCGTTATTGCCTAGACCTGGCTGGGCAGTGACCTGCTGCCTCTGGGAGTCTGCTCTGGGTACCAGGGGCCCGCCTCGTTCACGGCCGTTAAGTGGACTTTCCATTGGTGTCAGGACAGAGCACTCGCCATGCAGCCCAGCCCTATAAAGTCCTGATGATGTACGGCTCACAGTCATCCTCTGAAGCCAATGTCCCAGCCACAAAAACTCCTTTTGGTACATGGTGGCCCCTGCTGGGTTCTGTTGGGGAGGAAGACATTTTCATCCTTCCTTCTAGGTGCTTCTGTCCAGGCGAAGAATTAAACTGACAGGAGACAGATTAACAGGAGAAAAATCAAAAGGAAGTTTATGTGTGTGTAGGTGAGACCTAGGAAAACTGAGTTAAATCACCAAAATGGCATAAACTCTCACCTTAAAAACCACCCTCAGCTAAAGACAAAGGACATTGAGGGTAGAGGTTTGGGACTTTGAAGGCGAGGAAGACAGTGGACACAGAGAAGGAAAAGCAAATGTTTGGTAAACATGTGTTTGCTGGGCCGGGCAGAAACAGTGAGACCCAGAGAAAAATTTTAACAGACTTTGAGGGGTTCCTACATGTTCACATACCCTGTTCCTACAGGTATTGAGTGATCCCTAGTGATGACTTCCTTTCTGAACAGGAAGTTCTTTAGGCATTCTTTAGGTAGTCAGCGTGTGTGTGTGTGCGTGTTAAGTCACTTCAGTTGTGTCCAACTCTCTGCGACCCCAAGGACTGTGGCCCGCCAGGCTCCTCTGTCCGTGGGATGTTATAGGCAAGAATACTGGAGTGGGTTGCCATGCCATCTGCATAGGCAGCTGGGGGAAAATTGAAGATTCTTCCAAGTCTTTGGGGCCTTGACTGTTTTCAGCTGGAAATAACCCACATGGCAGAGAGACCTTTGGGGGTGGCAACTTTTACTCCCCTACCTACACTTTGCTCCTTTAGGCGGTCAGCCCGAGTCACTCTCTCCCCACCGTTTCTACTGTGGCCACTCTTCTGTATTGTTGTCCTCTGTTTGCCTAATGTTTCTCTTGGAGAAGAAACTCCCACGTTCCCCTAAGGCTAAGGACTGTATTATTACCTCTGTGTCCCCTAGAGGAGTGCCAGCAGCGGAAACCGATGCCTTTTGGTTTTCTTAAGAAGCAAATGGCACGCAAGAGGGGAGGAAGGCGTGGAATTGATGTATCTTTATAACATAAAGTGTGCATTCATGAATTTATTATGATGCAGACCTTTGTACTGTCTGGTGGTTCAGCCATAGTTTCCTCCCTTATATTTCAATACAAAAGTTTATTTCTTTATAGGAAAAGCTCATTGCTTACAAACATCTAAACTTGACTTTTTGGCTAAACCCTTTATCACACAGGCTCCTAGACTTCCACCTACATTTGAAACCAGGACGTATTTCTGCTGCAGAGTCTATGAGCCTGCTTATCAATTGCACTTAAAAGTGTTTTCATAGGAAACAACCAGACATAAATAATAAATAGTGAAGTACATTTTATTCCTCCATCACGGTGTTAATTTGCCCTCTGGTTCCTATATAATGTATCAGGTGCCTGAGTCCAGACTCATTTAGATTAGAAATAGCCCAAAATGTGGGTGATACACATATTTATCATGTTGATTTATTAAGGAGCAGCTGTAGAATGATGCTAATTAAGTGACTATGCTTTCTTTTTGAGACTATAATTGTTTTTGGAACAGGCAGAAATGGAAGGAAACAAGTAGCAGGGGTATTTGATTACATTAAATCTCTATTGTAAAGGTAAAAAATTGTCCACTTACATTTTTTCCTGAAATTTACATATTTCAGGAGGACATTACCACGATTTACAAAAAGTTGCATAGTGTCAAGATTCCTCTAAAACCTATCTGCAGCATTTTTACCCCCGGTTTGAATCACTTAGTCAGTTGTTGCTGGGTGTCTTCAGCCTGCTGAGCTGAGCTTGGTTTACAGGGTTCCTATGGCCAATTTCTCAATCATACATCATTTTTTTTTTAATTGAGTGGGATAACATTACATGCAAGGCAAATATAAGCATATAGTATAGGCTTTAAAATATTATTATTCTTCAGACGTTCTGTAGAAGCTACATATTCTACCTTAACTGTTGAGAAGCAGAGTAACTATAAGTAAATTTTAGACAAAACAAACAAAAATTAGCCACAGCCCCCAGAGTTTAAAGTCAGTTTCTTTACTAACACAACCTAGAAAATCCAAATAAAAGCAAATGTTATTCCTTTGGATTGGTCATGATAAAAAAATGTATCAGTGAAATAAAAGAAATAGTTTCAAGAAGTTTTCAGTAGGTAAATCTTGTAAACCTAGTAAGAATAGGAGAGATTTTCATGGGAAACTCCTGGCCTAATACAAGAAAAATAGTCAATAACCCGAAATCTCAATTTCCATACTACCTACAAAATGAAATACAAAAAAAAAAAAAAATAGCTTACATACAAAGTAAAACTTCTGTAAGTACAGAATAGACAAGTTTTAATAGAACGTTCTCCCTGCATATTATTCATATCATCACATTGCATACTTTCTTGTTCCTGTAATTGTTTCCACTTAAATTTCATTTTCTTTAAATGCAAGTCCAGCAACCTTCAAACTGGCCATATGAGTGGGTATTTCAGAGCATAGCATTAAACAAACTTTCTTCCCTCCTTATTTTTAGATAATTCTGCAAAAAAAAAAAAAAAAAAGACTTTTTAGTTTACTAGAAAATTATTTTCAGAATCAGCTAGGAGATTTATGGAAACATTTAAAAACAAATGTAATCAAGAAAAACCACCAGTACACCAGCAGTAATCCTGTCAACCCTTAGTAAGTAATACGCCCTTCAGCTGCAACATGAAACAAGAAATCAGATTTTGGAAAACAGTAAACACTCTTACTGCTTTAAAAACTTGACCCAGATAAGGTTCTTGAAAATGAAGGTTTGACTCTCATTTTCAGCTCAGACCATTTCTGAAGCAGTGGTGTATGTTCCTAGGAGGATATAGGATTCGTAATTCCATTTTTGAAATTGTAGTAGCAGAGTTTTTTTAGAGCTCTGGTTCACTGACTTACTCTGTGCCTACCTTATTATCATCATATTAAAAGTTCCAGATTTGGAGGAAAGGTCGTATATTCAAAGCTTTCACTTCTTTCTTCAGCTTAGTTGAATCTGTACTTTTGCTGTGAATTCTCTTACAGAAAAAAAATGAAACACACTTAGTTGCAAACAGTTATGCTGTTCTCCTGAATTTAAAAAAAAAAAAAAAAGACAAATTTTCCATCTATGGAATAGGTTTGCATTAGATCACTCACTTTGCAGAAATTTGTGACTAGACCATGGCTTTGAAGTTGCACAAAGTGTAACATGTTAGACGGCAGTGAGTCATCTTGGGTGGCATGTGTACTTGTGTTGGGGGCAAGGTGGGGCGTCCGGCCAGATCTGTCTCCTCTGGATTGTCAGGCATGACTGCCATTGATGGCTCAGTCCTGTCACTGTAACGAAATCTAATAAAGCAATAAGACAGTCTATTTAGAAAGGCTAAAACACACTTCAGAGTGTGAATTAAAGGGACTGAATATACATTCTCATATTTACTAATGCAAAGCCCATTGCCTGGTAGACACTATGGAGATAAGGATTGGATATTGAATAAAAGTTCCAGGCAACCTAATTTCCTACATATTATAACACTACTTGGAACAGACTTGGGAGACAGATCTTGGTTATTCCCATTTCATAGATCAGGTAGAGTTGCACTAGTGGTAAAGAACCCTCCTACCAATGCAGGAGACATAAGAGAAGCAGGTTCGATCCTGGGGTTGGGAAGATCCCCTGGAGGAGGAGATGGCAACCCACTCCAGTATTCTTGCCTGGAGAATCCCATGGATGGAGAATGGTCACAAAGAGTGCACAAGACTTAGCACACATGCACAACTGAAGCCAAGAGGTGAAGTGAACTCCCCAAGGACACAGACCGTTAATAAGTGGTGGAGCCGAGGCTGAAATCCAAGTCAGCTTTGCAGTAAAACCAGCACTTGTTTCATGGTCTGACCCTTTCATAAGCATGGCTGTATACAAGCAACTACATATAATATGTGGTAGGGCTGAGACATAATGTCCCAGTGCATGAGAATTCTTAATTTTTATGTAATATTACAGTTGATTTACAATGTTTTTTTAGTTTCAGGTGTACAGCACAGTGATTCGGTTATACATACAGACATATCCATTCTTTTTCAGACTCTTTTCCCTTATAGATTATTACAGAATACTGAGCAGAGTGCCCTATGCTATACAGCAGGTACTTGCTGATTATCTATTTTATTTATAGAAATGTGCATATGTTAGTCCCAAACTCCTGATTTATATCCCCCCCCCACCCCCGCCAACCTTTCCCCTTTGGCAACCATACGTTTGTTTTTGAAGTCTGTAGACCAGTTTCCCTTTTGTAAATAAGTTCATTTCTTTCAATTTTGTTTTTAGATTCCACATATAACTGATATCCCAGAGTATTTGTCTTTCTCTAACTTACTTATAATGTCTAGGTCCATCCATGCAGCTGCATATGACATTATTTCATTCTTCCTTTTATGGCTGAGTAATGTTCTACTCTATGTATGTACCACATCTTCTTTATCCATTCCTCTCTTGATGGACATTTAGGTTACTTCTATGTCTTAGATATTTATGTAGTGCTGCAGTAAACACCGGGGTGGATGTATCTTTTCTTTTTTTTTTTCT
This sequence comes from Bison bison bison, assembly GCF_000754665.1. NCBI lineage: Eukaryota > Metazoa > Chordata > Mammalia > Artiodactyla > Bovidae > Bison > Bison bison. The sequence goes on from NW_011494622.1 coordinate 1,445,661, forward strand.
AATTTTATTTTATTTTTAAACTTTACATAATTGTATTCGTTTTGCCAAATATCAAAATGAATCCACCACAGGTATACATCTTTTCTAATTACGGTTTTCTCTGAATGTATGTTCAGGAGTGGGATTGCTGGATTCTATGGTTATCTGACAGTGATGAGGGAGTTGCTTCTCTTCTCTCTGGCCGATATTTTTATACTTGCCTGGCCAACATTCCACTGTGGTTTTGTCTTTGTCCTTGCCATGGCAACTGGTTTGGGCTAGAATTGTCCCTTCCTGCATTACAGTTTATATCGGTAACTGCACACTGCTGTCTTTCTTATTTGCTCAATGCCCGCCCTGGTGGCTCAGAGGGTAAAGCATCTGCCTGTGATGCAGGAGACCCAGGTTCAATCCCTGGGTCAGGAAGATCCCCTGGAGAAGGAAATGGCAACCCACTCCAGTATTCTTGCCTGGAGAATCCCATGGACAAAGGAGCCTGGTGGGCTACAATCCACAGGGTTGCAAAGAGTCGGACATGACTCAGAGACTACACTTTCTTTCACTTTCTTTTCTTTTCACACTTAAAGCAGGAAGTTTCTAGCAGGTGTACTTCTAGGGGTCTTCTCCAATAAGCTTTGGAAATATTTGCCACTAAGAAGCCAGGAATGACCCATCTGCTCTCTGTTTCTTTTTCCTTACTTTCTATTTTCTGCCTCTCATGTTCTGTCCCTACAGAAATGGTAAAAAGGGACTATTTTCCTTAGATTTATTGAGACATGTAATTAACATATACAATGTGTTAGTTTCAGGTGTACATCATGATTTGATATATTTATATTGAAAAATGATGACCATATAAGGTTAGTTAACACCCAACACCTAATGACAAAGTTTTATTTTCTTATGATGAGAACTTGTAAGATCTTCTATATAGTATTATGAACTTTAGTCACCCAGCTGTACATCACAGTCCCTTAACCTTCGTTTTATACCTGAAAGTTTGTGCCTTTTGACTGCCTTCATCCATTTTGTCTGCCTTCTTATCTCCTAACTCTGGCAACCAGTGATCTGTATTCATGAGCTTGGTTTTTTAGATTCCACATATAAGTGAAAATATAATGAATTTGGTATTTGTCTTTTTCCGTTTGGTTTGTATCATTTAGAGTAATGCACCCAAGTTTCATTGATGTCTTTGCAAATGGAAGAATTTCCTTTTTATGGCTGAATAATATTCCAGTATGGAGACATTTATATAATATTTTCTTTAATCCATTGAAGGACACTTAGGTTATTTCCATGTCTTGGCTGTCATAAACAAATCTGCAACAAACAAGAGGATGCAGATCTTACTTTGAGATGATGATTTCATTTCTTCCAGATAAATACCCAGAAATAGAAATGCTGGATCATACGATAGTTATATTTTTAATATTTTGAGGAACCTCTATTTTGTTTTCTGTAGTGATTGCACCAGTTTACATTTCCACTAATAATACATGAGGATTCCCTTTTCTCTATACCCTCACCAGCACATGTTATCTCTTGTCTTTTTGGTGATAGCCATTCTGACAGGAGTGAGATGATATCTCCTGGTGGTTTTTTATTTGCATTTCCCTAATGATGAGTGATATGGAGCATCTCTTCATATGCTTGTTGACAATCTCTTTCTTTTCTGGGAAAAAAAGTCTGTTCAGTTTCTCTGCCCAAAAAGGGGACTTTAAAATGTACTCACAGATTGTGGTTGAGGTTGAAAATAGATGTCTCCGATTACAGTTTAAATACACACGGTACTCCTTCTGGAGCACTGTCCAATACCCCTTTCTCTGCAGTGAATCAGTGGATTTAGACATCTCCATGTCCTTATCATGGTCTGTTAGCATAAATGGTAATGAGAAATTATTCTGAACCTTGTAAAGAAAGAGTTAAGTTTAAGGCAATCATTACACAGTTACAAAGAGCCTTTCCAGCTGTTTCTCTACACTATTGAAGGCTCCATCTCTCCTCAGTCAATGCTCACAGACCTTAAGGAGATCTGAAACTCTGAAAGTAGATCAATTCTACAGCATTCTGAGGACAATTTATCAGGTCCTAGGCCAAACAAGGCAGGCTGGGCACCAGGCAACAGGAGCCTCAGAGTCTCTGCTTATAGCTTAGAGAAATCTTACTTGCTCCTTGGTGCCAAGTATAACCAACCATCCTTAAACTGGATATGCCATACCCCCTGCTGTCTCTGAGTGTGTGCAGCCTCTTCAGGCTTCTTCAGGGCTTCTCAGATTACACTTGTGGTAAAGAATTCACCTGCGATGCAGGAGATGCAGGTTAGATCCCTGGGTGAGGAAGATCCCCTGGAGAAGGAAATGACAACCCACTCCAGTATTCTTGCTTGGGAAGTCCCATGGACAGAAGAGACAGAGGGGCTGCAGTCTATGGGGTCTCAAAGAGTCAGACGTGACTAAGCATGCGTGCACACATGCACACACACGCACACGCACACACACACGCACACACACACACACAGGTTTCTTCAAACTCATAAAGCTCTCTTAAAAGCATATGCTTGGGGCCTCCACATGTGCTTTTAAGGATTAGAGTGAAGCAAGTAAGCATTCATTTCAGGCACAAAATTTAAGAGGCACCCCACCAAGTCATCAAACTATATATTAAAACAGTGTTGTTTTTTTTTTTAAATCAAAATTAATGCCCAAAATGCCTAGTAAATAGAACTCAAAGATTTTAAGCACAAAATCAGTATTACCAATTTTTTCCTAAGGAGGACTTTAGCACAGCGCTGCTCCAGATCAATGCAGGCCTGGTATCCGATCTCACCTGGGAACAAGGACATTGGCTGGATAGGTAGTTGATCAGTCCCATAAAAATTAATATGATTTATGAGGCTCTAACTACGGACCACTTTATGTGGATTATTTAAAGTATATCATTTCCTTATCTTCAAAACAGAGGTAACATAAGCCCCAGAGATAACATAAGACAGAGATGCACTTAATAAGTGACAGAGTAGGGATTCCAATCCCACAACTGAGTCCTGCACTCAACCACCTGTTTTGTAGTGAGTCCCCATGCAGTCATTTTAAGCATCCTTAAAATCCGGGACATATCCTCTGCTTTGTATACGCCAATGTATTCAGCAGCCACAGAGCTATAATTGTATTCTTAACAAGCGTAACTGGATGGAAACTATGAAATTGGAGAGAACTAGAAAATAAAATTGTCATAGGGTCAGTACAAGATAGAGGGGAAGATTGTTCTCAAACCAGATGATGAGGCATTTCAACTCGTGACCCACTTTCAAGTTGAAGAATTTGGATTCTCTTAATTAGTTTTCAGCACCTGGAATTGTAGATACACTATCTATGTATTTCTGAGTCATTAATCTTTTCTAACGTCAAAGAAAACTCTATCATGGAAGGAGATGCCCCCAGAGTATGGAGAATAGGTACCCATCTATGCACATCTATGGTAGGCACACAGAGATTGTGTCAGGCATGAAAGGAGAGCATAAATGTTAGCATTGGCCCTGCAGAGCAAGGCTGCCTCTCTGCAAAATGCTTTTGTTACCTATTATCACAGAAATGCTACTGGAACCAGGATATTAACCAAAAAGGCTTTCTTTGTGCACACACATGTCTATGGTAGGGTTTCGTCCCCTAGTATCTTCCCATTGTATTACAATCAGCTTGTTCATTTGTTTTCTGGTAACCAGAATGCTTTTTTCCACTTCACAACTATTTCATAATAACGCTGATGTTTGAACCATAGGGAGAACTCTGAATGGTTTACATACACTATCCCGGGTACATTTTCTACCTCATGGAGCTTTGCAAGTGATATAGAATAATTCCCTGTTTTTATAAAACACGCCCTTTCGTTTTGATTTCTTTTTGTCCAGCTTGAGTATTATTTTGGTGTAGATTTCATACGTTACCTAAGGAACAGGCGTTGACGATTTTGCTGGTTTTAATTAAGCCCTTTACAGCACGCTCAGGTGCTCTCATTCAAAGCTATCCATCACATCCAAGTGAATCAGGAGGCGAGCTTAACATGTGTTGAGTAGTGATCTTGTATTTGTGTTCATCTGTTCATCAAGGAGAAAAAAAAGTCAATTTAAAGCAACAAGGGAGTGGTGATCTTTGTCTTTAAGGCAACAGTTGTATAATTGACCTCTTTTAGCATTTAATTTCTCAAGCCTTTAGGAAGCTTAATTTTGAACATCAAAGAGGTACCTGTGGAAAAAAATACTGTTCCAGGCTAGTGAGTAAACAAATTACAGTTAATAGGGTCGTTAGCTTTCATGGTAAAAATTTAGACTGGGTATTCCTTACTAACAGATATGGAAACTGTCAGGATGTTCAGGGTCTTTTGAAGCCTCTAAAAAATAAAATTAGACTTGAGAATTTGACAAAACATTCTATATTCTTTGCTGATGGCATTTCCTAGGTTTAGACAGGGCTCGGGTTTTATAATGCTGATGTGTTTATGAAAATCCCTTCCTAGCCACAAATAATCCACGCTGATAAATGTATTCCTATACATCCATGAATTATAGCGCTCTGTGGTTCTTGCCACACAGTAGCATGTCTCTCTCCCATCCAGGGTGCCAGCTGTGTAACAAAGTGCTGGGCTTCTAATTGCTCACAGCACAGTGTCCACAGCAATCTGCTTAAACACATGGAGTAATTCATGAAGATACAATGTGGGGGGTGGCAGGGAGAATTAATAAAAGAGTTTGTTTTGCATTAAACCTCAAGATGGGGTGAGCAAAAAAGATATTTAACATGAGGAAAAGCAAATATTTGCTAGCACTGACAAAGGAGATTTGCGGCAACGATTTAGACTTGAAGTCTGCAGCTGGTCAAGCACATCGGTGGTAAACCACCTTCTGACTGTGAGAGCTTATTGTACCAGCAGGATGCAGGAAGAGAGAACAACAATGAAAGCAAAGGCTTAAAGTCAAAGGAAAACTGAGGGAGGCAGAGACCGTGCAGTGCTCGGGTTTTTAAAATGTGTGCTTGCTTGCAGGGGTCGGGGGATGGGGGTGGGCGCTGCACCTTGTAACTTAATTATGAATGCATTTTTAAATGCATACTTAGTCTTTCTTCTCTGAAAATGAAGCATATTAAGGTGCCATTGTAGCTTTGCTTATAATTGGTACCCATCAGTTTTACAGAAGCATTAGTCTCCTTCAATCCCTTTGTTCATCTTGCTGCCTCTAGTAGAAGCAAAATGTCTTATTTCCATCTTACTGCTTGCTCCAAAACAAAGGACGCAAATATATGTAAAAATAAAACTTCGATAATTACTACTTAAACTTTTTACAGAGACGTAATTATTGCGCTAGTTTAGATCAGCAGTTCTGTTTCGTGACTTTATGCCTACAGGTGATTGTGGCACATCGTTTTTCTTCAGTGCTTGACTGTTTTTGTACTTATGGAGATTAAGAGCATCAAGTAATATTAACATATATTAATATATTAATAGGTTTCCTGAATAATTTGAATAGTTTTGTTTTGTTTCTGCAAAGAGGAGGAAATATTAGCCATTGAACTCCCTGGATCCATACCTCTTTGTCATCACGGTATGAAAACTAGAAATACCACAAGGAGCAGAGGCTGCTGGAGCACAAACCTTGGTGAGAGGAGTTTAGCAAAACTTCCAGGATTCAAACCCAGACAGCACCCACCTGACTCATTTAGTACATGGAGGCATCAGAATTGCTCAGGTCAAAATTTATGTCTTAGTTCCTAGTACATGTGGTAATAAATACTCACCTGGAACTCGGGCCCATGAGGCTGCCTGATTTCTCAAGTTCTTTGTAAGTCTGGGTCAGCAAATGAAGCTTTAAGCTTTTCTACAATATGCTGGCAAAACCCCCAACCTCCATTCTCTTTGAGCTCTGCCATCCTTAGGGAGATAAACTCTGGGGGACCATAAGTGCCTTAAATTTGCCACTTGTAAACAGCCTTATCACTGAATGTGGTACTGACACACCACTTCTGCACAATACGGCAAGAACCGGCGTCCAGAGATGCTGTGCTGTGTTGGCAAAAGGGAGAAAGTGCTGATGTGCATCCTGCTGCTGGATTTATGGCCTGAAGTTTGGAATATTTCTGCCCACCCGATCCTGCTGTCACTTTTTTTCACTTTTCCCACTGTCAAAGGGTACTTGCTTATGTGATATCTCAAGAGTTGTGAGAAAGAGTATTTTGTAATAGCAGCAAATAACTACATGTAAACACAAAAAAGCCATACTTCTCTAAGAAAACCAAAAGCTGTAGTTGCCTAAGTGGCTGTGTCCAAGAAAGCAGCAAAGGCTTTCAGCGAAGAGTGGCAGAGATTTAAAAAGAAAGAAAGAAAGATGGAAAAGTATTTTTCTAACAGATGGACCTTTCTCTTTCAATATTCACCCAATGAAACTTACTTTATGGATAATATCACCCCTCCCCCACCCCCCCATGCAGTGGAGACTTCCATCGGTCCACGTTGAACGCTAAACAATTTCACGACCCCAGAAGTTTCAAGCATCTGTCTGCTTTACCTGAATTAATGGTGGGGCTTAAATTAAAAGTAAATCATCAATCATCATTAATTATCCGTTCCACTGATGACTGCCCTTTCTTACACTTTAATCTTCATTAATGTAGAGGAAACGGAAAAATCCCAGAGGGCGTGCCCCATGTGTTTCTGCGCTGCGAGTCTATCTCTCCAGCACACTCAGCTGCTTCGGAAAAAGAGCACTGCGAAATGGGAAGCCGATACCACCAGGGCTTTTCCTCTGAATGCTTCAGATGAAATCAAAGGGCTCCACCCGAGCAGCCCAGGGCCCAAAGCAACGTTCAGCACTTTATGTCTGAGACCCTGGTGCTCTGTCACTGGAACATCTCGGGCTGCACTTGAACTTGTCCCGTAAAACGCGTGCCTCCTGGACGGAGCTGCACGAAAGCGTCTCCATGCCAGACGTGCCTCTCTCACGCTTTGTTATGAGCTGTTCTGAGCAAAAATAACTCTTAAGAATACCATGAGCTTCTTGCTGGTCTCGTTAAATATATAAGCTGTGTAAGTGCTGTCTGGTGTATAAAAATTGCTTGCAGTTAGGTTACCTGAAATAGTTTTCCTCGCACAGGGAAAGGGAAAACGTGAAGCTCTCTTGATGAGCCCTGCAATGAATGGTGGGTTTGGTGCAGAAGCTTCCCGCGTTGCTTTGTGTGATATTCCCTCTACTGCAGGATGCAGGTGCTTGGCATGTGTGATCCTAACTCAATAGCAAATGATTTTACTGTATACAGCAACATCCTTAAACATTGGAGACACTTGGACTCAGCCTGTCCTGGTGGCGAAACGAATCTCCAGCTAAATGGGAAGTGGTGCTGTCCGTTTCTCAACATTTGACGGCTTCACTTGCTGTTTTCCTCCGCTTATTCCCCCACCAGCTATTATCAAGCAAGTATGAAAGGGTCCATCCAACCCCATGTGTGCTGAAAGTAACGTTAAGTAACGAATGTGAGGAGAATATAGTGCTTGGCTTGGTGTTATTTCCAAGGGGAAAGAATACATCATTATACTTAACATAGCAGTGTGCCCCGGTGGACATGCTCTTACCTCACTGAGAGGGTCTTGCAAAAATCTAATAGTATTCCTTAAAGCCTGAAGACGTTCTGTGCTTCTGCACATATCCCAAGAAGGAGATTACTTTTATTATCCATTCTTGAGCTTTTTAAATGTTCTGAAGTGATTAGAGTAATCTGAGGAAAATTATTCTGTTGCACCCTGATTAGTGGAGCTAATCTTCCAGAAACAGCCTCCAACCTTTTCGCACAACATCTTTCTTTTAAAAAATGGTAATTATTAGGAGAACAATTTCAGTTTATCTTTCATTAGTAACAGAAAGGAGGAGACCCAATCTCCTCAGAACACTGAGCCTATGTATAAGAAAACCCGTACCTTTGAAGACATGGATAAACAAGTTTGGTGTCTGTTCTTCTGTCCAGTCTGTGGTCATCTCAGACTACGGTGGAGGAGGTGGTTTTCAGAACTGTTTCTAGAAGCAAGAGGGAGAGAGAGGGAAAGGACCAGAAATCAGAAGTGTCTCTGATGCAGTCATCAGTGCTCTCCTAGCGATAAACAATCCGGCATCCCTGGGAGATGGGATTGTACATTATCTGCATATTCTTCTTCGGTTAATTCTGCAACTTGATTCACCTGCTCCCAAATGTCCTGGCCCCGCCATGTCTATGATAAATTGGCATCCAGCATGTGTCTGTAAAGCAAGCTCTAACTGAGAGGAGAGTATGGTGCTCTTCTCCCAAGGATCGGGTGTCTTCACAGACATCCCTTGAGCGCCACAAAGTGGTTTCAACCTTCAAAAGTATCAGATGCTTTGGTGTACTTAGAGCAAAGCCACACGAAGTCACATCCTACAGGATTCAAACGGAGACAGACAAGAGCCCAGTCATCTCTGAAGAGCTTTCATTTGACAAAAGGGGAAAGGAAACAGGTCTTTGTTGGTGGCCCTCTTTTTTTCTTTAAGAAACAAAAGAAGGTTCGATTTTTCTCTTTCTTTTTTCCTCTCCATTCTACACTCCCAGAATTCCACATGGTTTGGTCGCGGCAGAAGACAAAGGCTGCTAGGTCCCTTGTCACCCACGACATAGACCTCTTAAAACCATGCACAATTTTCTTTGTAAAGATTCACCTGGGACAGTGTGAGGGGACAGTACAGGAAGGCATTTCCACAGTGTTATTGGTTTTAAGGGTATGGAATTTTTTCATTCCTAACTTTACAAATAGGGATCTCAGTGGGTCAGTGAGTCACCAGTTTATCACAGGACAAGTAGAAAATATGTCAAATCGGTGACTCATTTCCTATTGTGTTTACTAGGAAACACTTCCATACCAAGCACACCTGTTTAACAAATACATAAGTTATTGGAAAGATTTAAAAGGAGCAAAAATAAACTCACAATTCCTTTCCTCTTCTTTGGGATGACACCACAGGTTTGCAGGCGGCTGTAGTCTATGCCTTGCTTTAACTAGGAGTGAAAAGAGGCTATTTGATTAATCAGTTCATAGCAGGTTTTATGCATTAAATTTACTTTTACAAAATCCAAAAGTTATTCTTATCCATATCTCTCAGTTTGACTGATTAATTATCTATGGTTCCCCAGCATATACCATGATCACAGTAATGCTCTTTGGAGATATAATCATCAAAGAGCATCCTTTGGTTAGTGTGGTACATGAGAAGGGCATAAATAATGAAACAGAACAGGGGCCATTAATTCGTTCTGTTTTGTTTTTAGTGCTTGGAGGTTGGTTTACCAGGTAGGGGGTATGGAGCAGTTGGGGAGTGGATGGGAGGAGGCGGGTGATGGAACTGTGTATCAGGATTTTGCACTGTTCCCTTCAGCCAGCCCTGCTCTTTGGACCAGGAGCCCTGAAGCTCTGGCAAGCCTGGAGGGCTTAGAAGTTCTCATTTTGACTTGCCAAGCTTTGGGTATTCCCGGAGCATAGAACTCTCATTTGGAGCTGAATACGTGTTTCTCCAACATCAGATGACTGGAAGAAACTGCTTGCCTGTGACTTAGATGGTTTACATTTTAACCCATTGTTTAAGGCCGATCTTTAGGCAATTTTCCTTTTAATTGAAAAGTTTGACATGTTGGATTGCTAATCAAGAATGCAGAAACACAGGGCACAGAGCAAAGCTTGCAAAACCTCTGTGCATGCCCCTGACTTTTGTCGAGGTTGGAGAGTTACTAGCTGAGTTTATGGGGCCTACTTCTATTGTGTCTCATTCTTGGGAAGCCCTCACTCACATTCTGTCACATTTCTGTCAAGAAATTGACAGGTTGAGTCTTTGTAATATCCCTCTGCCTGTTTACCTGTGTTTCCATTTTTCCAAGACTTGAGTATTTCCATTGTAGAGATATTTTAGAACCAAATTACTGTTGACCAGCTTGTTGAATAGGGGTCGCCTTGTCTCCAGCGCAGCAGTCAAAGGCTGGGGCCTGGCAGGTCGTTTCTGCCACGTACTCGCAGGAGCAGCTGGGTTAGGGCCCTCAGGCAGAGCTGAACTGTCCTCTCCTTATATCTCCCAGTGGGTAATTAAGTGCTATACTGCTCCAGCCTGCTAAGGAAATGTCAGCCCTACTCCTGGGTTGATTATTATTTCTTTTTTCTCTAGTGGAAGAGAGAATAGCACAATAGGTCTTAACCAAACAATGTTAAGTCCAGGGCACTTGAGAGCAAGCCTGTTTCCCAGGACCTCTGAATTTAGCCTTCCCAAGCAGTCCTAAACCAAAATCCTCAAAGGGAGCATTACTATAACAAGCTCAAGGAAACCCAGGTCAGAGAGTGGAGTTACTGTCATATACCTTTGGCATAGTCTTGAATTTACAGGATTGGTTCCTTTCCCTGGTTGCAGGAAATCACTCTTTTTAACCTTTGGAGAAAATGATTTCTGTGGAATCTAATCCATTTGGCTTGATAATTTTAAAGCCACCTAAAAGCAAGGAGGAAAAGAAAGAAATCACTTAAACAAGAAACCGAATAGAAAATTGGTGAATCCGTCTTAAAGCCCCAGAGGGCTCCCCATGTGAGATCTGCCAGTCCTGCATTTTTTGACCCTGTCACAGTTTTTTATTCGACAGATAAAGCAACATGCCTTTTTTTTTTCTTCAGGTGTAAATTCCACTTCACTGGATGTGCTCAACCTGTAGCCTGAAGAGGTTAGGAAGTTTTACAATGTGATTCAGAAGTAAAGCTCAGCCCAGGTTTTGTCTGATCGCCATGTATTTAAAGGGCTTTTTTTTACCCATCCGTTGCATGCCGTCTTAGTGGCCACACAGCTTCTTCTTTCTCTGGGCAAGGACTTCTAACCAACAGCATTTTGAGACTCTCTGTGTTGTTAAGGTGGTGGTGTGTAGTTGTTCTTTGTATTGTTACAGTAGGGGTGGTGTGCAGTTGTAAAGTCCCACTGACAGAGGATTAGTTGCAAGGAACTGAATGAGTATAGTGGAGGAAGTTCTTTGAGTGTAAGTCATTTTCCTCCTGTTTCCTTTGGATGTTCTTTCCCACCTTCTCTCCTGTGTGTTTCTGTCTCAGGTTCAAAGTCAGTTCGTTCATCTCTGTCTCTCCAGTAGTCGTAAAAGCGTACCACTCTGATGACTGTCTAGTTCGAAGTGCTGCTTCCGTCGCGGTCCCGGGACCCTCCCCCTCGGTCGTCCTGGCTCGGGAACAGAGCCCCGGGATTCCCTTTCCAAGAATACCTTTGCCGAAACATATCCCCTTGACCCCTTTCTACCACCGGCACTCTTGTGTTTGCAGAGAAAGCTTTTGTGTTTGGGAAGTGTTAAATGTGATTTTCCAAGTGAAAATTTTAGAAGTATCCGACCAACTCTGCTGATGGCTTACTGCAAATGGAGTCCCAAGTAAGCACTTTATCTGTCTCAACATGTGATGGGCTAAAACGTTGAAATACACTTTTAAAATTAAGAAAAAAAAAAAACTGCTGTAAAATAACAAATTGAGAAGTTGGAAAACATAAATATATATGTTTGTTTATACATATTAAGAATAAATAAAAACATTCAGAATTCTACCACCAGGGATATTACATTTTATATGGTATGTGACATGTGAAGTCACTCTGTTGTGTCCAACTCTTTGTGACCCCATGGATTGTAGCCCACCAGGCTCCTTTGTCCGTGGGATTCTCCAGGCAAGAACTGGAGTGGGTTGGTATATTTGCTTGCAATATTTTTAATGTGATATATGTACATACACTTGACATTTTCAACTATAAAGTAATTTGTAGATTACCTTGCTTTTTATTTAGCCTTATATTAAGCCTATACTTCTGAGTTATGGTCTTTAAAAATATGATTTTAAAAGCTGAATAATATTCTATTGTGTAACTGTACTATAATGTATTGAAAAAATTATTTTTGTATAGAGAGGTAGGTTTAAAATGAAGAACCTAATACTTAATCTTTATACATATCTTTTTTAAGAAAAAATTAATTATAGGAATAAAATAAATATTAGGAGTAAGTATTAGGAAAAAATTAAAATAGAATTCTGTCAGATGAAAACAACCTGTGATTTCAAATATAATTTCACAATCTAGATATATAACATATGCTCTGTTATGTCAAACTTTCCTTTTTCGATATATATCTTGCCTAATACAGTAATTAAAAATAAAGTCATTTAATTTCTACAAAGTACAGCATTTTTTAACAACAGAATCTCATTTATATTTATTGAATTTAGAAGAAAATATGGGAAAATATAAAGCAAACTGCTAATAATTATTAGGGTAATTAGGTAGCTATGAACTTTCATTTTCTATTTTATTCAGTCTACATTATTTGAGTTTTATTGGGATAGGCTTTACCAATTAAAAAAGATATTTTTACTTTAAACAATAAAATTTGTAAGCCTACTTCCTTTTGAAATATTTACTTTTTTTAATTTTGGAAGTTATATATAAATACATACTTTGTGTTAAAATTTCAAAAAATATGGACAAAGTTTTTCTTCTTAACCAACCCAAGATAACCACTGCTATGAGTTGATAAGTTTACCTCCAGGCTTATTTCCATGCATTTATCCTCATTTACAAAGGATTTATTATAATAAATAACTTTCAGTCCAAGTATTGGTTTAAAATCATTCTTCTTAATCCTGAAAAAATAACAGTCTTGTCTTTACTAAAAATAAGTGCTACTTTGATAACTAGAAAAGGTAACCTTTAGCATAATGCTAGACTTTTGACAAACAAAATTTTAAATATTTACAGGAGGGAGTCATGACTTTTTTGTATAAATGTGGCTCACAAAGCACAGGAAAGCCTAAGCACCTGCATTTTTCACTTGTAACAACACTAATAATAGCTAATATTTATTGAATTCTTATGAGCATCAGGCAGTGTTTGAAGTGCTGTGAATGCATTAAGCCATCAGATCCTCATAATCCGATGAGGAAGATTAAATTACTGAGCCCCTTTTGCAAATAAGGAAGGTGCGGCTCAGGGAGGTTAAGTAACTTTCACAAAGAACATATTTGAAGGAGTGGTTTTCAACCCAGAAAGTCTAGGCTCACAGACTGTGCTCTTACCACTACACAGCCTTGCGCCCCAGTGTAAGAGTGTGTGTGTGTGTGTGTGTGTGTGTGTGTGTGACGAATGTTCATAGGATCAGAGGCTGCTCCTTCTGAAAGATGTGAAATGTAGCCAAACACACATGCACACACACGTATATAGGTATGTGTGTATATAATGTACATATCATTATGTATATGTAATATAGGTATACATTTAATTACGTGTAAGTAGTATAAACATATGAGAACTATTTTACATCTATAATCATTCCATTTGATATGTTTAAGGAGTTTTACTCACATTACCCCATCTATGGGGAAGGCACAGTAGAGAGTATTGAACCCATTGTACAGGTGGGAAAAACAAGCTCATGGAGAGTAAACTACCATACCCAGCACCTGAGAGCTGGGGAGGCAGAGTGGGAATTAGAGCCCGCATCTTCTGACTTTAAATCCATAGCTGCTTCTACTCACCTCTTCTAAAGGATCCAAAGACATGACTAGAAACTAATGAGCAGCAGTTAGGGAAAAGGATCTGCCTCTGTTTAGATCTAGACATTTTTAGAAAAGAGGAGGGAATGGCAGAACTGCTTTTCTGAAGATGAACAGAAAACACAGGAGGAAGAACTCACTTCAAGTTTTGCTTGACTCTCTCCCCTAAGAAGGCTTAACTTCACACAGAAAAACAGAGAAAGTTGAAGTGGGAAGGTAAATACCAAAGTCTGAAGTCCTTTTGAGAAACAAGAGAACTTACAACTGACAGCCTTAGATAAATATAGTCACATTTGGTGGTGATGGGGTAATTGTGATTAATCACAGTATAATATAAATTATTTCTAATGACACTAGATAAACAGATGCTGTGATAATACCTCACCTGGAAATGAAGATACTGCTTACTGATCAGATAACGTAAGGCCGCAAGCACTGCATTTACACTGAGTGGTTCCTTGGTGCATTTACCCACCCCTGTGGCCAGAGGCAAACATTGATAAGCCCAATACTTGGGACCAGAGCTCAGCTGTCACAGTGCTGTGGACATAGTAGGAAAAATGTTTGCTGAATTAAGTTCAATTGGACTAAAACTTTCATGAGGTTGTCCATGCACAGAAGTTCTCTTCCTCCAAAATGCAATCTTTCTACACAGCCTTTAGACCAAAGTTACCACAAATCTGTCTTGAAACAAAAAACAAATAATAATTAGAAACAGGACACACACAAAAAATCATATGTATACCATAAAGATGTGCTCTTCTCTTAATACTGTGATCTTCATAAACTAGAAGAACAACTGTGTACAATTAGATTTTAATTTATGCTGCAAATGAAAAAGTACTTTTTTAAAAGTAGCATTTTAAGTGTCAGAGGAAAGGCATATTAAACTATTATTTCTGTCTCGATGATCATAAAAACATGCATTCTGAAATCAGGACAGCTAGATGCTTAAAAGTCCTACATATAGGGTAATAAATAAGATAAATGAGTAATTGAAATTTTGCATTATGTGGCACCCATAGATTAATTTTTGCAAGGGAACTTATTTCCAGTAATGATCTTAGGAAGTGATCCCTCATTAGTAGCTGTCAGTAAAGAAAGGTGGCCAGCCTTTACCACATACATAAAGTGGCAAAGCTGAATTCTCACTAATTTCTCCTAAGACTATTTTACAGATAATTCATCCACTTTAACAAACCAAGCTGATCCTAAGGTTGATCTTGCTGACAGAACACAAAAAGCCTTTTTTTTTTTCTCCCTCATTGCTACCAAGCATAGAAGTTATTAATTCAAACAACTGATAATGAGTTTTAAGGAGACACTTAATGTGTAACATGCAAAATGATGCATCATTTTTGTCAAATTCTGTGAAAAATTTAATCCACAAAACAGACATTACCATTAAAGCAAAACTGATCATTAATGGACATTGATTTAACAGCAAAGTTATCACCTATTCACATGTTATATCCTTTGGAGGGATGACTGTGTGTGTGTCCCCATATGCGTGTGTTACACAGTTATAAAAATTCAACTAGTCTCAAAAGTTATTTCTCCTAAGGCCTGTAGTCACCATGCCAGTTCTGTGTTTCACAAATTAGTAGTTTTTAGAAGTAGCTTTTGCTACCTTTTTTTTTTTTTTATGGTAGGTCTATTGTTCAGGTCTTATGCTGATACCATCCGAATGACTTTTAGAGTGTATCATGTCTTTTTATCTGTAATGAATGACTATTAGCATCAACTTTTATTACATTCAAAATAACCATCAATTTCTCCTTCAATTACATGTTTAAATGTCATGTGGTTATGTGCTGTCTCATGAATTAGATAGCAATCAGAACCAGAGTGACTTTAAATTGAACTGACCCATACAAGATAAGTGGTCTGAATTATAGAGAAAAGAAAGAGGGCGGGGGAACAGATTTACAGGGATCATCTGAGAAGAGAAAGAAAGGATAGGTACAGGAGGGACTGCCAAAGACAAGTGCCAGAGGAAATTTCTGCCTTCCTCAATTTTGGGCTTAGCCTTGATGCTAATACGTATCAAGAGATCGACGCATACACATCCCCGAGTCCATCTCTGCCGACGCAGTTGGCTCTCTGGTCTTCCTGTCGCACACACAGTGTCTTTTAGAGGGAGCACATGAAAAGCCCTGTTACATTTTAAACCACGAGTTGACATACAGGGTGTGAACTTTAGCCAGTTGTTTACTGAGCGCCCACCAGTTCCAGATATTGTCGTCAGCTCCGGGAATCCAGCAAACAAGACATCTGGGATTCTGACTTTATGGGGCTTTCAGTATAATGGGGAAGAAAGGCATTAAACAAATAATTGTGGATGTTAAGTGCTATAGAGGAGAAGCCAGGCTGCTGTGGAGAAGTGAAACAGACAGGTGAGCATGAAAGGGACTGGGGAGAAAGCTTCTGCAGGCACTGCCACTGAGGCAGCAACCTGAAGGATGGAGCAGAGTTCTCGGTAATGGCTCCACTGCTATTTAGTTCTCAACTCCAAAAGGTGCCATTAACCTTAACCATGATACAAATACATGGATCCCCATCTGTAATTGCACCCTGACTGCCCACTACTGCCTCTGAGGATGAGTAGGATTTAGTTAACTGATTAGCAGAAGAGATGGGGAGAAAATTGTTACACAAAGAAGAGCATTACATCCCTAGGGTAAGAAGAAGCAGGGTGGCTGCAAGAGAAAGTAGGAAACCCAAAGGCTGAGTTTAGCATACAATGTTATAGATTCATCTTTTTCTTCTAAAATAAATTGAAAGTCCATTTACATGAAGTGCATTGAAAATGTTACTTAGAATTAAGATCTAATTTCAGGAGGACAAAATTGGATGTGGGGGTTAAGGTTTAGACTTTTCTAGCAGTAATGCTGAGAACTGGTTGTTGACCAGGATTATTACCATAACAAAATTCTAGCCAAAACTAGAATGTACACTACTTGGGTATGGGAAGTAAGAAATAGCAATGAATCAAGAATGACGCTGAACACCTATGGTCTATTAATCTTTGACAAGAGAGGCCAGAATATATAAAATGAGGGAAACACAGTACCTTCGGCAAGTTATGTTGGGAAAGCTGGATGACCAAATGTACATCAAAAAAGTTAGAACACACCCTCATACCATACACAAAAATAAATTTGAAATGGCATAAAAGCTTAAGTATAAGACATAAAACTCCTAGAAGAGAACATAGGCAAAATATTCTCTGGCATAAATTGTACCAATGTTTTCTGAAGTCAGTCTACCAGGCAGTAAAAATAAAAGCAAAAATAATTGAGACTTAATCAAACTAATAAGCTTTTGTGCAGCAAAGGAAACCATACACAAAACAAAAAGACAGTCTGCAGAACAAGAGAATATATTTTTAAATGATGTGACCAACAAAGGTTTAATACCCAAAATATACAAATGGGGGCTTTCCTGGTGATCTAGCAGTTAAGACTTCGCCTTTCAACTCAGGGAGTGTGTCTGACCCCTGGTTGGGGAGCTGAGATCCTATGTGCCTTGTAACCAAAAACCCAAAACAGAAACTATACTGTAACACAGTCAATAAAGAATTTAAAGAAAATGGTAAACATAAAATCTTTTAAATATATATGTATATATTAACAGCTCATAAATGCTAATGAAAAAATAGGCAGAATACCTAAATAGATATTTCTCAAGAGACAACATACAGATGACCAATAGACGAATGAAAAGATGTATTTCTCTAATAATTAGCTAGTTAATGGTGTTGGACAAGTAAAAGCTACAATGAGGTACCACTTCACACTAGTCAGAATGGCCGTCTTGTAAAAGTCTACAAACAAATACTGGAGAGCACATAGAGAAAAGGAAGTCTTCCTATACTATTGGTGGGAATATAGATTGATGCAGTCACTATGAAAAATGTTATGGAAGTTCCTCAAAAAACTAAAAACAGAGTTGCCATATGATACAGCAATCCCGCTTCTGGGAGTATACTTGGAGAAAATTCTAATTTGAAAAGATGCAAGCATCCCTATGTTCAAAGCACATCATTTATAATAGCCAAAACATGGTAGCAGCCTAAGTGTCCTTCAATAGAAGAAAAGATAAAGAAGATGTATGTATAATATACATGTTCTATGGTGTATCTCATATATACATACTTAGATTATTAGCCATAAAAAAGAATGAAATGAAATCATTTGCAAAATCATGGATAGACCTAGAGATTATCATACTAAGGAACGTGAGTCAGAAATACAAAGACCAATGTCATGATATCATTTATATGTGGAATCTACAATATAAACTTATCTACATAATAGAAATAAACTCATGCATAGAGACAGACTTGTAGTTGTCAATGAAGAGGGAGGTAAAGGGAGGGATGGAATGGGGATTTGGGACTAGCAGGTGTGAACTATTATATATAGAAGGGATAAACATCAAAGTTTTATTGTCTAGCACAGCAAACTATGTCCCATATCCTGTAAAAATCATACTAGGATAAATACATATATAAATGTGGAGATTCCTGTCTTGAAAGCAAATGATTGTACTGTATCTGAAATAAAGCACAATGGTGGCCAGTTTTTAATACATACAGTTATAGTCATGGATGGAATATACAAATTGAAATATTAAATAGGAAGTGATATGTGGTTTTGAAGGGAAGAAGTGGAATTGTTGGAGATATAAACTTTGGAATAAAATATCCTATTTCAGCATACTTAAATCAACTTATTTACAAAAGTAGAGATTACAAATCAGTTCTACTAAAATACTTTATGAAACCACCTAAGTGAACAAGAAACTTTTATTTTATATTCAGGTAGCCTTTTCCCCCCACAGATAACTATGAATAGCTATAAAGTTTCTTGAATGCTACAATTTTTAAATCTAACATGCTATCATTTAATTCATAGCATATACTTTGTTTTCATATTGAAAATGTTGTATACCAATCTCTGAATTTTGATTATTTCTATTATATTATTTTTAGGCATTAGAAGCATTTGTTAAAGACGTGTATATTTCCAAAGTTCTCTCCATAGCTACTAGCTGACAGTACCAATGACATTTTGCAATCGGCTGAAGCAAAGACTTTTTAGCCCAGGATATTAGAGGAGAGGAACTGTGACCAGTTTTTAGACTAGAGATCATTTCTACTTGTAAAGTTCCTGAAGAACTCACAGTGATCAGAGTAGGATCCCAGGGAAAAGAAGCAAGGATGTGGCTACTCAAAACCTTTTCTGGGTTCTAAAGGGACAGAATGAATGTGGCACTTGAGGTTTAGTGCAGAACACTGGGTCAGAAAGAGTACTGGACTGGCTAAAATATTTGTTGAGGTTTTCCATAAGATGCTATAGAAAAAAAAAAACCAGAATATTTTGGCCAACCCATATCCCAGTATTCAAATGCCAGGAAACCTGATCAGAATTAAAGAATATTCATGCCATTGGCTTATTTGGTAGTGGTACTCCTCACCCCTCCACCTCCCAAATATACTATGGACACAAGACTCTGATTTCTAAAAATATGTATCACAAACAATACACAAAGTTCACTCACTCATGCACAGATGCTTTTTCATGGGCACAATGGGAATCAGTCCCCTCTGGGGGAAGACAGGTAGATAGAAGGTTCACATTCTCCCCCATGTTCTCAGTATTAACACTTGTTTCCAACTCTACATTGGTCCTTTAAAGATTCTCTGGTTTTCTAGCTAATAGACACCAAGAAGAGAAGGAATTGCCCCCAGCACTCATTGTCTGGTATAAAATCCTCATATCCTTTGTCTCTTCTCCAAGTAGCCCCTCAACATTAAGCACTCATTCAGTTCAGTTCAGTCGCTCAGTCACGTCCAATTCTTTGAGACCCCATGGACTGCGGCACGCCAGGCCTCCCTGCCCATCAGCAACTCCCAGAGTTTACTCAAACTCATGTCCATTGAGTCGGTGATGCCGTCCAACCATCTCATCCTCTGTCATCCCCTTCTCCTACCGCCTTCAATCTTTCCCAGCACCTGGGTTTTTCCAGTGGGTCAGTTCTTCACATCAGGTGGCCAAAAGTAAGACTTTCAGCTTCCACATCAGTCCTTCCAATGAATATTCAGGACTGATTTCCTTTAGGATGGACTGGTTTGCTCTTCTTGTAGTCCAAGAGACTCTCAAGGGTCTTCTCCAATACCACAGTGCAAAAGCATCAACTCTTCGGTGCTCAGCTTTGTTTATAGTCCAAGTCTCACATCCATATATGACTACCAGAAATACCATAGCTTTGACTGGACAGATCTTTGTTGGCAAAGTAATGTCTCACAGCCTTAAACCACTGCCAACTCTGCATTGCCATCTCTGAAATATTGTTCAAACATATTAATATTAATCTTTCTGCCATTAATGTTTTTAAAATCTTCTCTAAATTTTCTGGGGATAGGCAGACCTTTATTCAAGCACATTGTTTCTCATTTTTTACCTACACACTTTCCTGTTGTACTTACTGGCATAAACTCCCATCTTAAGTTCGCCATCACCACTAACAACTTTAAGCACCATTACAATCGACAGAGGTAAAACCAGTGTTAAATCCAAAACATAACCTAGACTCCTGGAATATAATTCAACTAGATCAAAATGGATTTAGTGAATACTGTAAATCATGCTGAGATTCATGCCAATATAGAGAACTAAAATGTTAACTTAGAAACAACATTATATACATGCAACAGTTTTCAAGGGTTGTATTCTTCTTAAAGAAGATGCTCTCTGAATTAGTATAAAAATATTAAACAAGGAGTCTTGAACTTCTTGTGTAAAGAGGTCAAAATATTTACCAGCCTCTTTTTAAGCCCTGAGATGTAAAGGACTTAAAAAAAATTTTTTTTTAACACTAACCCTCTTCATTTTCATTTAACTTTCTAAACATCACAGTGGCTAAGATATTACTTGAAAATTAAACATATATTTGAAGAGTGAACTGATACTAAGTCAGGTTACAGCACATTAGAGGGTGAAAAGCATAATTTAGTTCTTGTAAGACAGGCTCCAACTTAAGCTAAACCAGATAAGGAGATCCCAATGTCAAAGCACACCTTGGCTTCTACTGCAAAACCATCAGGAATCAGGAGGGGGGCTTTTTGAAAATTATAAACAAACTCAACTTTTTACTTCTTAAAGAAAAGATAAATCTTTTCATGGTTTTCGAGGCTTAGACATGTGAAATCAAGGTGTTGACAGGGTCATGCTCTCTTGGAAGACTGACCTTGTCCCGCTTCTGCTGGTTGCTGACAGTCCCCTCAGTTTTCTTGGATTGTGGCTGCATCACTCTGGTCTCTTCCTCTGTCGTTTCATGGCCTCCTTCACTCCAGTGTGTCTATGTGTAACCAAATCTCTCTCTCCTCATAAGGACACCAGTCACTGGAGTTAGTGCCCAGCTAATCCAGTATGACCTCATCTAAATATAGTTAACATAGCAAAGACCATATTTCCACAAGGTCACATTCATAGGTATTGGGAGATTAGGATTTAAATACATCTTTTGTGGAGACAAAATTCAACTCACAACTTTGGAAACTCATATGGGTCAGAAACTCTGGTCCATATAAAGAAAAGGACAGATTTGGTAAGGAATAAATGAAATACACCAGGAGCCACACTCACACAGAAGATGCAGAGGACCACGAGGCCAAAGTCAGCCGCCCATCAGAGCTCTGTGAATGCAGGTCCCACTCTGCCACAGTGTTTTCTGGACCTGCTCAACCTCAAAATCTTCATCAGAAGTAGAAAAAAAAAAAAAAAGGAAATTGACTAAAGAGAGGAGAGGCCTTTCAGTTACCCATAAATAACTAAAAATGTCGGTCCCTTTGGCTACTTAGACTAAATCTCACAATGATTAAACCTCCATATAATAAGGATAGTAGCAATGCCATACATCCACTTCCATCTTGCAATTATTGCAATTAAGATGAAGGTATCTTAACCCTCTTCCCCAAAAGAGAAGATGTAAAATCCTATCCATTACCACATCCATATCTGGGAGATATTAATTTCCCTTCCAGTTTGGCCACAATGCCAGCTGAATATTTTCTAATCTAATGATAAAATTGCAAAACTAACAATACCAACAAAACTGACAGACATGTAGCCAAACTGACCAATAAAGAGAGAGAGAGAGTTAGAAAGGAGGGAGGAAGAGAAAGAGATGCACAACCACCCACATTCCTTGTATAAGATAGGAAAATAAGAAAGAAGGAAGATGACTTTTTAAAGGAAGATGACTTTTTAAAGTAAGATTATTTAAAATGTTACTTAGAATTAAGATCTAATTTCAGAAGAGCAAAATTGGATGTTGGAACTAAGGTTTAGACTTTTCTAGCAGTAATGCTGAAGACTGGTTGTTGGCCAAGATTATGACTGTAGCAAAATTCTAGCCAAATGTAGAATGTACACTACTTCAGTGTGAGTATTAAGAAAGACTAGTGAATCAAGAATGACCAGGAACACTTATGGCTAACTGATCTTTGACAAGGAAAGCAAGAATATATAAAACAAGGAAACACAGTCCCTTCAGCAGGTGGTATTGGAAAAGATGGATAGCTACAGGGAAATCAATAAAGTTAGAACACACCCTCACCATACACAAAAATAAACTCAAAATAGCTTAAAGACTTCAGTATATCGGAGAGTGTTTTGCCTATGTTCTCCTCTAGGAGTTTTATAGTTTCTGGTCTTACATTGAGATCTTTAATGAAATGAGTCGCCAGTCCAGGTTCGATGCACGATACTGGATGCTTGGGGCTGGTGCACTGGGACGACCCAGAGG
>NW_011494622.1:1468164-1469364 GCF_000754665.1 Bison bison bison
ACAGGTATACCTGTGGCAGATTCATTTCGATATTTGGCAAAACTAATACAATATTGTAAAGTTTAAAAATAAAATAAAATTTAAAAAAAAAAGACTTCAGTATAAGACATGACACCATGAAACTCACAGAAGAGAACATGGGCAAAACATTCTCTGACATGTAACTTATCATTGTTTTCTAAGGTCAGTCCACCAAGTCAATTGAAATAGAAAAAAAAATGTACAAATGAGACCTGATCAAACTAATAAAATTTTGCACAGCAAATGAAAAATAAACCACAGAGACAATCTACACAATGAGAGAAAACATTTGCAAACTGTGAGACCAACAAGGGCTTATTATCCAAAATATGTAACCGGCTTCTATAAATCAGTAACAACAACAATAACAAAACAACCTTATCAAAAAATAGCTAGAATACCTAAATAGACTTTGTTTCAAAGAGGACACACAGATGGCCATTAAGCACATGAAAAGATGTTCAACATCTCTAATTTTTAGAGACATGCAAGTAAAAACTAAAATGAGGTATCACCTCACACGGCTCAGAATGGCCATCATTAAAAACGCTATAAGTAACACATGCTGGAGGGTTTGGAGTAAAGAGAACCCTCCAAAACTGTGGGTGGGAATGTAAATTGGTGTAGACCCTATACAAAACAGAAGGGAGTTTCCTCAAAAAACTAAAAACAGACATGCCATATGATCCACCAATCCCACACCTGGGCATATATCCAGAGAAAACTTTAATTCAAAAAACTCTAATTCATCCATAAGGATGTCAGTTCCCTTTTTTGGGACCTCATCCTACATATCACTTTATCTGGCTGTTTATATGTATCTTTTGATAGCCTTTTATATATAATAAATTGGTAAACTAGCAAGGAAAAAGGATGAAAAACATACAAAAAAATTCAAAAAGACTCATGCACCCCTATGTTCATAGCAGCAGTATTTCAATAGCCAAGACATGAAACAACCTAAGTGCCCATTAACAGATGAATGCATAAAGATACACACAATAAAGAAAGAATAGAATAATGCCATTTGCAGCAATCAGATGGATCTATAGATATATCATACTAAGTGAAGTATGTCAGAAATAGAAAATATCATATAATATCACTTATATGTGTGATCTAAAATATGACACAAATGACCTTATGTACTAACAGGAAAAAAAAAAACCACATACATAG
>NW_011494622.1:1469464-1469586 GCF_000754665.1 Bison bison bison
TAGCCCCAAGCATCCAGTATCGTGCATCGAACCTGGACTGGCAACTCGTTTCATACATGATATTTTAAATGTTTCAATGCCATTCTCCCAAATCTTCCCACCCTCTCCCTCTCCCACAGAGT
>NW_011494622.1:1469686-1473054 GCF_000754665.1 Bison bison bison
GCCCATCAGGCTCCTCTGTCCATGGGATTCTCCAGGCAAGAATACTGGAGTGGGTTGCCATTTCCTTCTCCAGGAAATCTTCCTAATCCAGGGATCAAACCCATGTCTCCTGCATTGCAGGAGGACTCTTTATACTCTGAGCCATCAGGGATATAGAATGGATAAACAACGAGGTCCTGTTTTACAGCACAGGAAACTATATTAAGTATTCTGCAACACATCACTAGGAAAAATAAATAAGAACATAAATGAAGAAAGAATAAATAGAGATTCCTGTCTTGAAAGTGAAGGATTATACTATCTTGAAGCATAATTGTGGTCAGTTTTTAAGTTGCATATTGGATGTGGATGTAACATAGCAACTGAAATACTGAATAGGAAGTGGCATGTGGTTTTGAAGGGAAGAAGAAAGATCATATATAAATTTTGGAATAAAATAACCAATTTGAGTATATTTAAGTCTACATATTAGCAAAAGTAAGGGGATTAGACAGAAATAATATTAAAATACTTCAGTGCTTTATAAAGTCACCTACATGATGAAGAAACCTCTATTTTACATTCTAGTAGTTTTCTTTTTCCCACAAAAATGACTAACTATAGAGTTTCCCCAGTGCTGCAATTTTGATATCTATATGCTGTCATTTAATTTAGAGCATATACTTTGTTTTCATTTTGAAAATGCTGTGTATAAATCTCTACATCTTTGATTTTCTCCATTAAATTATTTTGTTATAAATATTTGATAAAGATATAAACCAAATATCTTTATAAATATATAAACCAAAGCTCTCTCCGTAACTACTTTACTGACCAAAACTGCCAGTGACACTTCACAAACACATGCAGCAAATACTTTCCAGCCCAAGATTTCAGAGAAGACCATTCATGACAAATATTTTAGATGAGTGGTCACCTCTGCTTATAAAGTTCCTTTGTTCCTGGAAAATTCACAATGATCAGAATAAAAGCACAGGAATAAGGAGTGAGGATATGGCCACTCAAAACTTGTTTGGGCTTCTAAAGGCATGAAATGAATGTACTTCAGGTTTGGTCCAGAACACTGGGTCAGAAAACAATTGACCAAAAAGTTCCTTTGAGGTTTTTCATAAAATTCTGCAGCAAACCTGAATAGACTTATTGGCTGACCCATGTCTTAAGGCCAGGAACCCTGCTCAGGACTGAAGAATGTTCATGGCTCTGGCTTATTTTGTGACAGTACCAAGCCTTCCTCCACCCCCCAGTTGTACTGTGGACACAGGACTCTGATTTTGCAAAAACACATCACAAACTGTAATATACAAAGTACACTCACCCGTGCACAGATGCTTTCTCATGGGCACAATGGGTGATCAGTCCCCTCTGGGGAAAGACAGGTGGACAGAAAGCTCACATTCTCCCTCATGTCCTCAATACCGACAACTTGATTCCAACCTTGCCTTGATCCCTAAAGACTGTCTGGTATTCTAGTTAACAGGCTCCCAGAATAGAGGTGCTGACCCAGCATTCATTCTCTGGTATAAAGTTCCTTTGGAGCCCCCTCTGACCTCATATCCTTTCTCTCTTCTCCAAGCAGCCCCTAGACAGTAGCATAAGATAACCTTAAAATACTGCCAAGTCTGCAGTGTTCTCTTTGAAAAATTGCAAAACATTAATTTTAATCCTTCTGTATTTAACCTTTTTACAAGCTTCCCTTTGTTTTCCTGGGATAGGCAGACCTTTCTTCAGACCCATTCTTTCTCATTGTTCGCCTACACGCTCTTAACTTGTTCGACACACGGTTGTAAACTCCCATCTTAAGTTCACCATCTGCACTGAGAAGTTTACCTACCGATGACACAGGTAAAACTAGTATTAAATTGAAAACGTAACCCAGAAGCCTGGAACACAATCCTACTGGATCAAAGTGGATTTAGTAAATACTACAAATCATTCTGAGATTCATGCATATATAGGGAAAGAAAGAAAGAAAACGAAGTTGCTCAGTCGTCTCTGACTCTTTGCGACCCCATGACTGTAGCCCACCAGGCTCCTCTATCCATGGGATTTTCCAGGCAAGAATACTGGAATGGGTTGCCATTTCCTTCTCCAGGAAATCTTCCAATCCAGGGATTGAACCCAGGTCTCCCGCATTGTAGGCAGACCCTTTACCATCTAAGCCACCAGGGAAGCCCCCTATAGAGGGAACTAGGTGGTTAATTTTAGCTCAGAAACCACAGTATACATATATGTAACATGTTTTAAAAAGGAGTATCTTGAAGGTTTTTGGAGCTATAAGGAAGATTCATGCAGAATGGCTGCAAAATTTAAATAAGGAGGTTGAAATTCTTGTCTGAAATGGTCAAATATATTTACCAGCCAACTGTGAAGCCTGATAATGAAGATGACTCTTTTTTTTTTTAACTCTTGACTTTCTTAGTCTTTTTATTTATTTTATTTTATTTTTAAACTTTACATAATTGTATTAGTTTTGCCAAATATCAAAATGAATCTGCCACAGGTATACATGTGTTCCCCATCATGAACCCTCCTCCCTCCTCCCTCCCCATACCATCCCTCTGGGTCGTCCCAGTGCACTAGCCCCAAGCATCCAGTATCGTGCATCGAACCTGGACTGGCAACTCGTTTCATACATGATATTTTAAATGTTTCAATGCCATTCTCCCAAATCTTCCCACCCTCTCCCTCTCCCACAGAGTCCATAAGACTGTTCTATACATCAGTGTCTCTTTTGCTGTCTCATACACTGGGTTATTGTTACCATCTTTCTAAATTCCATATATATGCATTAGTATACTGTATTGATGTTTTTCCTTCTGGCTTACTTCACTCTGTATAATAGGCTCCAGTTTCATCCACCTCATTAGAACTGATTCAAATGTATTCTTTTTAATGGCTGAGTAATACTCCATTGTGTATATGTACCACTGCTTTCTTATCCATTCATCTGCTGATGGGCATCTAGGTTGCTTCCATGTCCTGGCTATTATAAACAGTGCTGCGATGAACATTGGGGTACACGTGTCTCTTTCCCTTCTGGTTTCCTCAGTGTGTATGCCCAGCAGTGGGATTGCTGGATCATAAGGCAGTTCTATTTCCAGTTTTTTAAGGAATCTCCACACTGTTCTCCATAGTGGCTGTACTAGTTTGCATTCCCACCAACAGTGTAAGAGGGTTCCCTTTTCTCCACACCCTCTCCAGCATTTATTGCTTGTAGACTTTTGGATCACAGCCATTCTGACTGGTGTGAAATGGTACCTCATAGTGGTTTTGATTTGCATTTCTTTGATAATGAGTGATGTTGAGCATCTTTTCATGTGTTTGTTAGCCATCTGTATGTCTTCTTTGGAGAAATGTCTATTTAGTTC
>NW_011494622.1:1473245-1505628 GCF_000754665.1 Bison bison bison
ATTTAGATCTTTAATCCATTTTGAGTTTATTTTTGTGTATGGTGTTAGAAAGTGTTCTAGTTTCATTCTTTTACAAGTGGTTGACCAGATTTCCCAGCACCACTTGTTAAAGAGATTGTCTTTAATCCATTGTATATTCTTGCCTCCTTTGTCAAAGATAGGGTGTCCATATGTGCGTGGATTTATCTCTGGGCTTTCTATTTTGTTCCATTGATCTGTATTTCTGTCTTTGTGCCAGTACCACACTGTCTTGATAACTGTGGCTTTGTAGTAGAGCCTGAAGTCAGGTAGGTTGATTCTTCCAGTTCCATTCTTCTTTCTCAAGATCGCTTTGGCTATTCGAGGTTTTTTGTATTTCCATACAAATTGTGAAATTATTTGTTCTAGCTCTGTGAAGAATACTGTTGGTAGCTTGATAGGGATTGCATTGAATCTATAAATTGCTTAGGGTAGTATACTCATTTTCACTATATTGATTCTTCCAATCCATGAACATGGTATATTTCTCCATCTATTAGTGTCCTCTTTGATTTCTTTCACCAGTGTTTTATAGTTTTCTATATATAGGTCTTTTGTTTCTTTAGGTAGATATATTCCTAAGTATTTTATTCTTTCCGTTGCAATGGTAAATGGAATTGTTTCCTTAATTTCTCTTTCTGTTTTCTCATTATTAGTGTATAGGAATGCAAGGGATTTCTGTGTGTTGATTTTATATCCTGCAACTTTACTATAGTCATTGATTAGTTCTAGTAATTTTCTGGTGGAGTCTTTAGGGTTTTCTATGTAGAGGATCATGTCATCTGCAAATAGTGAGAGTTTTACTTCTTCTTTTCCAATTTGGATTCCTTTTATTTCTTTTTCTGCTCTGATTGCTGTGGCCAAAACTTCCAAAACTATGTTGAATAGTAATGGTGAAAGTGGGCACCCTTGTCTTGTTCCTGACTTTAGAGGAAATGCTTTCAATTTTTCACCATTGAGGATAATGTTTGCTGTGGGTTTGTCATATATAGCTTTTATTATGTTGAGGTATGTTCCTTCTATTCCTGCTTTCTGGAGAGTTTTTATCATAAATGGATGTTGAATTTTGTCAAAGGCTTTCTCTGCATCTATTGAGATAATCATATGGTTTTTAGTTTTCAATTTGTTAATGTGGTGTATTACATTGATTGATTTGTGGATATTGAAGAATCCTTGTTTAGTCTTTTTATTTAAATTTCTAAACACCACATGGGCTAAGCATTTATTTGATATGAAACATATATTTGATGAGTGATCTGATACCAAGTCTCATTACAACATGTTAGGGGATGAAAAGCACAATTCACTTCCTATAAAACAGACTCAATGCTAAACCAGATAAGGGGATCCAAATGTCTGAGTACAATCTGACTTCTACTTCAAAACCCCTTGGGGATCAGGAGGGGGACGTCTTAAAAATTATAAAGTAAATTCAACTTTTATTCACCTAAGGCAGAAATTATATCTTTCTACAAAATTATATCTTTCTAAAAAATTATATCTTTTTAGGGCTATAAATGTAAAATCAAGGTGTTGGTAGGAGCATGCTCTCTGTAAAAGCTCTAGTCTTGTCTAGCACCTACTGATGACCTGCAGCCCAGCTTTCCTTGGCTTGTAGCTGCATCACTTCTGTCTCTGCCTTTGTCATCTCATGGCCTCCTTCACTCTGGTGTGTCTATGTGTCTTCAAATCTCTCTCTCCTTATAAGCACACCAGTCATTGGGGTTACTGTCCACATAATCCAATCTGACTTCACCTAAATTTGGTTAGATGTGCAAAAACCATTTTCTAAATAACATGACATTTACATGTATTGGGAGATTAGAACTTAAGTACATCTTTTGTGGGGACATAATTCAACTCACACATTTGGAAAATTACATAGATCAAAATCTCAGGTCTATACAAGGAATAAATGCAATAAGTCAGGAACCACAGTTGCACAGAAGATGCAAGAGACCATGAACCCAAAGTTACCTGCTAATCTGAGCTCCATGATAGCAAGACAAACTTTGCTACATTTGCTAAAAGGGCCTGCCTAAGAAACTCCATCAGAAGCAGGAAGGTTAAAACAAAAATACAAGAAGAAATGTATTCTCCTTTCTTTAGTCAAGTTTCTGTCAGCCTCCCATAAATAACCAAAATAG
This sequence comes from Bison bison bison, assembly GCF_000754665.1. Classification (NCBI taxonomy): domain Eukaryota; kingdom Metazoa; phylum Chordata; class Mammalia; order Artiodactyla; family Bovidae; genus Bison; species Bison bison. The sequence goes on from NW_011494622.1 coordinate 1,475,411, forward strand.
TCTACCCCTTTAGCTACTTAGCACCGTTCTCACCATGATTAACAAAATAACTTTCATATGATAAGAATAGTAGCAATATCATGCATTATCTCCAGCATCAACTATTGTGAAGAAGAGGAAGATATCCTCACCCTCTTCCCCAAAAGAGAAGGTGCAAAATCCTGCCCATAACCACATCCTTATCTGAGATTATTAATTCCTCTTCTAGTTCAGCCACAATCTGACCTAATTATTTTGGAATCTAGAGATTAAACTGAAAATTTAACAATTGCCAAGAAAATTAACAGATGTGTAACTAGATTGATCAATAGAAGGAGCATCAGAGAAAGAGGGGGGAATCAACCACCCACCAACATTCTTAAAATTAGAAGGAAAAAGCAGAAAGATTACTTAAAGTAAAATTATTGAATATGTTGCATATAATTCAGATCTAATTTCACAAGGACAAAACTGGATCCAGAGACTAGGGTTTAGACTTTTCTAGCAGAAATGATGAGAACAGGTGTTGGCCAAGCTTATGATCATAGCAAAATTCTATCCAAAAGTAGAATATGTACGGCTTAGGTGTGGAAAGTAAGAAATAGCAAGGAATCAAGAATCACACTGAAAACCTAATGGTCAATTAATCTTTGACAAGTGATGCCAGAATATATAAAACAGGAAAACACAGTCTCTTTAGCAAGTGGTGCTGGGAAAGCTGGACAGCCACATGGAAATCAATGAAGTTAGAATACACCAGCACACCATATACAAAAATAAACTCAAAATGGCATAAAGGCTTAAATATAAGAAACGACACAATGAAATTCCAAGAAGTAAATGTAGGCAAAGAATTCTTTGACATAAGTTGTATCAATGTTTTCGAAGGTCAGTTGATCAAGGCAATAGAAATGAAGGTAAAAATGAACAAATGTGACACTTGATGAAAATAATAAGCCCCTGTACAGCAAAGGAAAGCATAAGCAAAATTAAAAGACAATCTTCAGAATGAAAGTAAATATTTGCAAACTATGCGACCAACAAGGACTTAATATCCAAAATATACAACCAGCTTATACAGATCAATCAGAGACACACTATCAAAAATAGGTAGAATACCTAAGTAGACTTTTCTTCAAAAAAGACTTACAGGTGACCATTAGACAGATGAGAAGATGCTCAACGTCACTAATTGTTAGGGCCATGCAAGTCAAAAGTACAATGAGGTACCACCTCGCACTAGTCAGAATGGCTATGATTTAAAACTACAAATAACAAATGCTGGAGAGGGTTTGGAGTAAAGAAAACTCTCTTACACTGTTGATGGGAATATAAATTGGTGTAGCCACTATACAAATAGTATGGAAGTTCCTCCAAAAACTAAAAATAGACTTGCCATATGATCCATTAATCCCACTCCTAGGCAAATATCTGGGGAAATTCTACATCTAAAAAGATCTATGAGGACATCTGATACCTAGTTTGAGACCTTGTCTTAGGTATCTCTTTATCTGGTTGTTGATTTATATCCTTTGATAGTCTTTTATATTTAATAAATTGGTAAGCTAACAGAAAAAAAACAATACAAACCCCCAAAGATACACATACCCCTATGTTCAAGGAGCACTATTCACAATAGCCAAGACATGGATACAACCTAAGTGTCAATAGCAGATGAATGCATAAAGATATGTACACATACACACAACAGACTATTACTTAGCAATTTTAAAAATAATGAAATAATGCCATTAGCAGAATATGGATCAACCTAGAGGTGTATCACACTAAGCAAAGTAATTCAGAAATAGAAAGACAAATATCATATATCACTTATAGGTGGTATCTAAAACACAACACAAATGAACTTATCTATGAAACAGAAACTCACATGCATAGAGTTCAGACTTGTGGTGAAGGGAGAAGGAGGGCATGGGGGACAGATTGGGAATTTAGGACTAGAGATGGGAACTACTACAGAATGGATAAACAACAACATCGTATTGTGTAGCATAGGTAACTATATTCAATACCCTGTGATAAGTCATAGGGAGTGAAAGTCACTCAGTCGTGTCTGACTCTGCAACCAGGCTCCTCTGTCCATAGAATTCTCCAGGCAAGAATACTAGAGAATAGCCATTCCCTTTTCCAGGGGGTCTTCCCAACCCAGAGATCGAACGTAGGTCTCCCACATTGCAAGCAGATTCTTTACCATCTGAATCAGCAGGAGAGTGGAGTGGGTAACTTATCCCTTCTTCAGGGAATCCTCCTGATCCAGGATTCAAACTAGGGTCTCCTGCATTGCAGGCAGATTCTTTACCAACTGAGCTACTAGGGAAGCCCTACTAAGGAAGAAATAAAAAATAAAGATGTTGAGATTCTGTTTGGAAAAATGAATGATTGTATCTTGAAATAAATCATAATGATGGTTAATTTTTAACAATTGAGTTTTAGGTATAGGTGGAAAATACAAATTGAACTATTAAATAGGAAGTGATATATGGTTTTGGAGAGTAGAATCAGCATCGTGGTTGGAGATATAAATTTTGGAATAATAAAAAAACCTTTTTGAGTGTATATAAATCTACATATTAGGAAATGTAAAGGAATTAGACATAAATACTATTGGAATACTTAGTTTTCCTATGCAGCTACCTAAGTGAAGCAGAAACTTCCTTTTTATATTCTGGTAGCTTTTTTTTTCCCCACAAGAATGACTATGAATAGTGTATAGTTCCCTTGCTGCTATAACTTTTAAATCTAATATGCTATCACTTAATTTATAGTGTATAAAATGTTCTCATTTTGAAAACAAAGTATATAAATCTCTACATCTTTGATTATTTCCATTGCATTTTTCTTAGGTGTTAAAACAATTTGTTAAGACTTGGGTATATTTCTGAAGTTCCCTTGGTAACTGCTTTACTAACTGAAAATATCAATGGCATTTCAAAAACACACGAAGCAAAGACTTATCATCCCTGGATTTTAGAGGAGACAACAGTGACCACTGTCTTTCGATTAGAAGGCACCTCCATTTATATGTTCCTTTGTTCTTGGAGAATTCACAGTGATCAGAGTAGGACCCCTGGGAGAAGAAGCGAGGATGTAACCTCAAAACCTGTTCTGGGTTCTAAATGGATGGAATAAATATGTCCCCTGAGGTTTACTACAGAACAGTGGGTCAGAGAAAGAGTTTTGGGCTGGTCAAAAACTGTGTTTGAGGTTTTCTGTAAGATGCTATAGAAAACATTTTTGGCCCACCCATATCCTAGTATTTAAAGGCCAGGAAACCTGCTCACACTTGAAGAATATTCATGCTATTGGCTGATTTTGTAGCAGTACTCTTCACCCCTAAATCTCCCAACTATTGTATGGACCCAAGACTTGGACTTTTGGGGGAAAAAAAACCTATAACAAACAGTAATACATAAGGTCACTTACTTCTTCACAGATGCTGTCTCAGGGGCATAATGTGTGATTGGTCCCCTCATGGGAAAGACAGGTGGAAACAGGTTCACATTCTCCCTCAGCTCTCAGCACCAACACTTATTACCACCTTTTTTTGGTCCCTTAGAGACTGTCTGGTTTTCTAGTTACTAGGAGCCCAGAAGAGACAGAACTACTCATTGTCTGGCATAAAATTCCTTTGGGGTCTCACTCCCTTCTCATATCCTTTCTCCCTTCTCCAAGTAGCCCCTCAACAGTAGGCACCAGGCAGACTTAAACCAGTGCTGATTCCGCAGTGTCCTCTCTGAAATCTTGTCCAAACCTTTAATGTTAATCCTTCTGCCTTTATCCTTTTTAAATCCTTCCCTTAATTTTCCTGGGATAGGCAGACCTATCTTCAGACTCATTCGTTCTCATTTTTCACCTACACACTCTTTCTTGTCAGAGGTACTGGTATAAACTTCTATCTTAAGTTCATTATCACCACTGACAACTTTAACCACCATTATCAAGATTGCCAGGAAAAATATCAATAACCTCAGATATGCAGATGACATCACCCTTATGACAGAAAGTGAAGAGGAACAAAAGAGCCTCTCAATTAAGGCGAAAGAGGCGAGTGAAAAAGCTGGCCTAAAACTCAGCATTCCAAAAACTAAGATCATGGCATCCGGTCCCATCATTTTATGGAAAATTGATGTGTAACCACGGAAACAGTGACAGACTTTATTTTCTTGGCCTCCAAAATCACTGAAGATGGTGACTGCAGCCATGACATTTAAAAGATGCTTGCCCCTTGGAAGGAAAGCTATGACCAACCTAGACAGCATATTAAAAAGCAGAGACATTACTTTACCAACAAAGGTCCATCTAGTGAAAGCTATGGTTTTTCCAGTAGTCATGTATGGATGTAAGAGTTGGACTATAAAGAAAGCTGAGTGCCAAAGAACTGATGCTTTTGAACTATGGTGTTGGAGAAGGCTCTTGAGAGTCCCTTGGACTGCAAGGAGATCCAACCAGTCCATCCTAAAGGAAATCAGTCTTGAATATTCATTGAAAGAACTGATGCTGAAGCTGAAACTCCAATACTTTGGCCACCTGATGTGAAGAACTGACTCATTTGAAAAAACCCTGATGCTGGGAAAGATTGAGGATGGGAGGAGAATGGGACACCAGAGGATGAGATGGTTGGATGGCATCACTAACTCAATGAACATGAATTTGAGTAATCTCCAGGAGTTGCTGATGGACAGAGAGGCCTGGTGTGCTGAAGTCCATGGGGTTGCTAAGAGTCAGACGCGACTGAGTGACTGAACTGAACCGATGTATGGATGTGAGAATTGGACCATAAAGAAAGCTGAGTGCCGAAGACTTGATGCTTTTGAACTGTGGTATTGGACTGATGCTGAAGTTGAAGCTCCAATACTTTAGCCACCTGATGGCAAGAGCTGACTCAAAAGAAAAGACACTGATGCTAGGAAAGATTAAAGGCAGGAAGGAGAAGAGAATGACAGAAGATGAGATGGTTGGATGGCATCACTGACTCGATGGACATGAGTTTGAGCAAGCTCTGGGAGATGTGAAGGACAGGGCAGCCTGGTGTGTGGCAGTCCATGGGGTCACAAAGAGTGGGACACAACTGAGTGACTAAATGACAACTATTGACAATGATAAAATCTATCTTAACATATACAAAATCCAGTTGGATCAAAGTGGATTTAGTGAGTATTCAAAATCATTCTGAGATTCATGCAAATGCAGAGAACTAAGAGATTAACTTAGAAACAACATTATATATATGCCACAGATTTTTTTAAAGGGTTGTGTTCAGAGTGTTTGGAGTCATAATGAAGATGCTCTGAATTGGTTCATATCTTAAACAAGGAAACTTGCATTTTGGTTCTAAAGAGGTCACTATATTTGCCAAGTAGTTGAGCCCTATGATAAAGATGCCTTAAAAAAATTTTTTTTCTCAAAACCGTCTTAATCTTTTCATTTAAATTTCTAAACATCACAGTGGCTAAGCATTTATTTGAACAATAAACATATTTAAAGAGTGAACTGATACCAAGTCAGGTTATACTAGGTTAGAGGGTGAAAAGCACAATCCAGTTCTTGTAACACAGGCTCCAACTAAGTTCAATCATGTCGTGGGATCCAAATATCTAAGTATATCCTGGCTTCCACTACAGAAGTGCTTGGGGGTCAGGGGAAGGGCTTTTTAAAAATTATAAAGAAAAATTCAACTGTTTTTTCATAAGATATATATGTAATCTTTCTGTAATGTTCAAAGGCTAGAAATTTGCAATCAAGATGTTGTTAGGATCATGATCCCATTTGAAGGCTCTTATCTTGTGCAACTTCTGCTGCTTGTCTGACAGTCCTCAGCTTTCCTTGGCTTGTAGCATCATCACTTCTGTCTCTGCCTTTGTCATCACACAGCCTCCTTCATTCTGGTGTGTCTATGTGTCTCCAAATTTCTCTCTCCTTATAAGAACACAAGTCATTAGGGTTATGCCTGCCTAATCCAGTAAGACCTCATCTAAATTTGGTTACATCTGCAAAGAAGACATTTCCAAATAAGGTCACATTCCTAGGTATTGGGAGATTAGGACTTAAGTACATCTTTTAGAGGGAAACAGTTCAAGTCACAACATTGGAAAACTATAGAAGCCAGGAACTCAGATCTCTATGAAGAAAGGAAGAGATTAGAGAAGGAATAAATGAATACAGCCAGGAGTCACACTCACACAGAATATGCAAGAGACCACAAGCCTAGTCACCTGTCAATCAGAGCTCCAGGAACACAGGACACACTCTTCCACAACTGCCCTCCATCAGAAGCACCATCAGAAGAGGAAAAAAAATACTTCTCTTTACTCAATTTCCTACCAGGCGTTCCTATAAATAACCAAAATAATCTCCCCCTTTGGCCAATTCGTAGCATTCTCAGCATCATTAAACATCCATATAATAAAAATACCAACAACATCATGCAACCACCTCTAGCATGCAACTATTGCAGTTAACAGGAAGATATCCTCACCTTCATCCCCAGAAAAGAAGGTGCAAAACCCGATCCATCTCCACATCCATATCTGAGAGATATTGATTCTGCTTCTAGTTCAGCCACAATCCCATCTGGCTATTTTGTAATCTAAAGGCTAAATTGTAAAGTTAACTGCTGCTGCTGCTAAGTCACTTCAGTCGTGTCCGACTCTGTGTGACCCCATAGACGGCAGCCCACCTGGCTCCGCCTTCCCTGGGATTCTCCAAGCAATAACACTGGAGTGGGTTGCCATTTCCTTCTCCAGTGCATGAAAGTGAAAAGTGAAAGTTAAGTCGCTCAGTCACATCCGACTCTTAGCGACCCCATGGACTGCAGCCTACCAGGCTCCTCCGTCCATGGGATTTTTCAGGCAAGAGTACTGGAGGGGGGTGCCTTTGCCTTTTCCGTGTAAAGTTAACAGTTGCCAACAAAACTGACAGACATGTAGCTAGACTAATAAAGGCGGTGGTGGGAGGCTGGGAGGGGCAGCTCAGCCACCCACCCACATTCCTTAGAGAAAATAGAAAGAGAAAGCAGGAAGATGACTTTTGAAAGATCATTGAAAATGTTTCTTAGAATTAAGATCTAATTTCAAATGGGAAACACTGAATGTTGGGTGTAGGATTTAAACTTTTCTAACCATAATGCTAAGAACTGGTTGTTGGCCAGGATTATGACCAAAGCAAAATTCTAGCTAAAATTAACATGAACATGACTTGGGTGTGGGAAGTAAGAAATCAAGAACAACACTGAACACCTGTGGAGGGAGGCCAGACTATGAAACGAGGAAAACACAGTCTCTTCAGCAAGTGCAGTGGGAAAGCTGAATAGTCACATGCAAATCAGTACATTAGAACACACCCTCACACCACACACAAAATTAAACTCGTGAAGGCTTAAAGATGTCAATATAAGACATTATACCACTAAAACTCCTAGGAGAGAACACAGGCAAAACATTCTCTGACATAAATTATGCCAGTGTTTTCTACAGTCAATAGAAACAAAAGCAATAATAACGAAAGATATATAATGACATTAATAAGAATTTGCACAATAAAGGAAACCATAAAGCAAAAGGCCAGTATACAGAATGAGACAATATTCGCAAACCATGCAACCAACTAAGGTTTAATATGCACAGTGTACAAACAGGGGCTTCCCTGTTGGTCCAGGGGTCAAGACCTCACCTTCCAACACAGAGGGTGTATGTTTGATTCCTGCTTGGGAGCTAAGATCCCACATGCCTTGCAGCCAAAAACCTAAAACAGAAACAATATTGTAGCAAATTCAATAAAGAATTTAAGGGAAATAGCACACACACAAAATCTTATATATGGCTCATGCAATTCTATAATGAAAATAATAAATCAAAAAATAGGCAGAATACCCAAATAGACATTTCTCCAAAAATGACATGAATATATCCAATAGGCACATGAAAAATGCATTTCTCTAATAATTAGCTAATTAGCGGTGTTGAGCAAGTCAAAACTACAGTGAGGTGCCACTTCATACTGTCAGAATGTTTTTAGTTGATCAGTCATGTCTGTCTCTCTGTGACCCTTTGGACTGTAGCCTGCCAGGCTCCTCTGTCCATGAGGTTTTCCAAGCAAAATTACTGGAGTAGGTTGCCATTCCCTTCTCCAGGGGATCTTCCCAACCCAGGTCTACACATTATGGGCCGAGTATTTACCATCTGAGCCACCAGACTGGTCAAAATAGCCATCATTGAAAAGTCTACACATAACAAATACTGGATAAGTTCTAAAGGAAAGGAAACCTTCCTATACTGTTGGTGGGAATATAAATTGGGGCAGTCACTAGTATGAACACCTATTGTCAATTAGTCTTTGACAAGTGAGGCCAGAATATATAAACCGAGAAAAACACAGTCTCTTTAGAAATATAGTATGGAGATTCCTTAAAGAACTAAAACTAGAGTTTCCATATGATACAGCAACCCCACTTCTGGCTATATATCTGGAGAAAACTCTAATTCAAAAAGATACATGCACTCCTATGTTCAAAGCACCCTATTTACAATAGCCCAGGCATAGAGGCAACCTAAGTATCCATCAACAAATGAAAAGATAAAGGTGTTTGTATATACATTATATTGTGTATTTATTAATAAATATACACATAATAGACTATTACTCTGCCATAAACAGAATGAAATAGTGTCATTTTCAACAACATGGATAGACATAGAGATTATTATACTAAGGTAAGTAAGTCAGAAATAGAAAGACAAATATCATATGATATTACTTATATGTGGAATCTAAAATATGTCACAAATGAATTTATCGACAAAACAGAAATAAACTTATAAGTATAGAGAACAGGCTTGTAGTTGACAAGGGATAGGGGGAGAAGGCAAGGGATGAAATGGGAATTTGGGATTAGAAGATGTGAACTATTACATGTAGAATGGACAAACTTCAAAGTCCTATTCTATAGCACAGGAAACTATATTCCATATCCTGCAATAAATCATACTAAGACAAATAAATAAATATTGAGATTCCAGTCTTAAAAGTGAATGATTGTACTGTATCTTGAAATAAACCTTAAATGTTGGTCTGTTTTTAACACATAAAGTTTCAGGTGTGGATGGAATATACAAATTGAAATATTAAATTGGGTTGATATGCAGTTTTGAAGGAAAGAAATAGAATTATGGTTAGAGATATAAATTTTGGAATAAAATTCCCTACTTGAGTATATTTAAATCAACATTTTTATAAAAGTAAAGTTATTACAAATCAATACTATTAAAATACTGTCACTAAAGTGAAAAAGAAACATTTATTTTATATTCTAGTAGCTTTTTTTCCCCCACACAGATGACTATGAATAGCTATGTAGTTTCCTGAGTGCTATAATTTCTAAATCTAACATGCTATTATTTAATTCATATTATATACTTTGTTTTCATTTTGAAAATGCAGTACATTAATTCCTGCATCTTTGATTTTTTACATCAATTTTTAAGTGTTATAAGCATTTGTTGGAGGCTGAAACTCCAATACTTTGGCCACCTGATGAGAACTGACTCTTGCGAAAAGACTCTGATTCTGGGAAAGATTGAAGGTGTGAGGAGAAGGGCACAACAGAGGATGAGATGGTTGGATGGCATCACCGACTCAATGGACATGAGTTTGAGTAAACTCTGGGAGTTAGTGATAGACAGGGAAGCCTGGCGTGCTGCAGTCCATGGAGTCGCAAAAAGTCAGACACGACTGAGCGACTGAACTGAACTGAAGCATTTGTTAAAGACTTATAGTTACAAAGTTCTCTCAATAACTTTTACTAACTAAAACTACCATTGACATTTACAGATGAAGCACAGATTTCCAACCCAGAATATTAGAGGAGAGGTCTTAGGACCACTGTCTTTATACTAGAGATTGTCTCTGCTTCTAAAGTTCCTTCGTTATTAGAGAACTTACAGTGATCAGAGTAGGACCTCAGGGAGAAGAAGCAAGGATGTGGCCACTCAAAACACACTCTGGGTTCTAAAGGGACAGAATGAAGGGCCCTTGAGGTTTAGTCCAGAACACTAGGTCGGAAAGAGTACCGGGTTGGCCAAAATGTTTATTTAGTGTTTTCCATAAGATGCTATAGAAAAACAAGAGCAAATTTTTAGGCCAACCCATACATCAGTATTTCAAGGCCAGGAAACCTGCTCAGGATTAAAGAATATTCATGTCATTGCCTTACTCTGTAACAGTCCTCCACCTCCCAACTAATACTATGGACACAAGACTCTGATTTTGAAAAAATACATATCAAAACACAATACATTTGAATCAGTTCTAATGAGGTGGATGCAACTGGAGCCTATTATACAGAGTGAAGTAAGCCAGAAGGAAAAACACCAATACAGTATACTAACGCATATATATGGAATTTAGAAAGATGGTAACAATAACCCTGTGTACGAGACAGCAAAAGAGACACTGATGTATAGAACAGTCTTATGGACTCTGTGGGAGAGGGAGAGGGTGGGAAGATCTGGGAGAATGGCATTGAAACATGTAAAATATCATGTATGAAACGAGATGCCAGTCCAGGTTCGATGCACCATACTGGATGCTTGGGGCTAGTGCACTGGGAGGACCCAGAGGGATGATATGGGGAGGGAGGAGAGAGGAGGGTTCAGGATGGGGAACACATGTATACCTGTGGCGGATTCATTTTGATATTTGGCAAAACCAATACAATTATGTAAAGTTTAAAAAAAAAAAAACAAACAAACAATACACAAAATTCACTCACTCTTGCACAGATACTTTCTCATGGGCCAAATGGGACGTCAGTCACTTCTGGGGAAAGACAGGTGGACAGAGGTTTCACTTTCTCCCCCACGTTCTCAATAACCCCATTTCTTTCCAACCTTCTCTTGATCCCTTTAAGACTGTCTGTTTTTCTAGTTTACAGATCCCCATAAATAGAGGGAGCTGCCTCAATACTCTTTCTTGGGCATAAAAATTCCTCTGGGGTCCCCTCCCTCTTCATATCTTTTCGCTCTTCAAGCAGCCCCTCAACAGCAAGCACAAGACAGCCTGAAACCACTGTCAAATCTACAGTGTTATCTCTGAAATACTATCATAATGTATTAATGTTAATTCTTCTGCAATTAACCTTTTTATAAATTTCCCTTAATTTTCTAGGGAGAGACAGATCTTTCTTCAGAACCATTCTTTCTCATTTTTCACCTACACACTCTTTCTTATTAGATGCGCTGGTATATCCTCCTATCTAAACTTCACTATTACCATGGACAACTATAACAACCATTACGTAATCATCAATAGAGGTAAAACTTGTGTTAAGTCTAAAACATAACCCAGATCACTGGAACACAATCCAATTGGATCTAAGTGACTTAGTGAATATTCCAAGTAATTCTGAGATTCATGCAAATATAGAGAACTAAATGGTTAACTTAAAACCACCATAATACACATACAACAGATTTGTTTTCAAAGGGCTGTGTTCAGAGTGTTAGGAGCCATAGGGAAGGTGCTCTCTGAATTGTTATAAAATTTTTATACAGTGAGACTTGAACTTCTTGTCTAAAGAGGTGAAACATATTCACCAGTCTTGCCTTAAGCCCCATGAAAAAGATGACTTTTTAAACTCTTAACACTCTTCATCTTTTCATTTAAATTTCTAAACACCACAGTGGTTAAGCATTTACTTTAAGTTAAACATACCTTTGAAGAGTGAACTGATACCAACTCAGGCTACAGCTCATTAGAGGGTGAAAAAAACAATTCAGTTCTTGTGAAACATGCTCCAACTTAAGCTAAGCCAGATAGGGGGTCCATATGTCCAAGTACATCCTGGCTTCTACAAAACAACTTGGTGATCAGGTGGGGATATTTTCTTTTTAAATAAAAAAAGTTCAACGTTTTACTTCTTAAGAAAAAAGTAAAATCTTTTCATGGTTTTCAAAGCCTAGTAATCTGAAATCAAAGTGTTGGTAGGACCATGTCTCTTTGAAGAATCTTATCTTGTCCAGCTTCTGCTGGTTATTGACAAACATCAGCCTTCCTTGGTTCACAGATGCATCACTCCTCTCTGCCTCTGTTGTCACATGGGCCCCTCACTCTAAACTTGTCTATATGCTTCAAATCTCTCTCTATTTACACAGACAACAGTCCTTGGAGTTCAGTTCAGTTCAGTTGCTCAGTCATGTCCGACTCTTTGTGACCCCATGAATTGCAGCACACCAGGCCTCCCTGCCCATCACCAGCTCCTGGAGTTCACTCAAACTAACGTCCATTGAGTCGGTGATGCTATCCAGCCATCTCAGCCTCTGTCGTCTCCTTTTCCTTCTGCCCCCAATCCCTCCCAGCATCAGAGTCTTTTCTAATGAGTCAATTCTTTGCATGAGGTAGCCAAAGTACTGGAGTTTCAGCTTTAGTATCATTCCTTCCAAAGAACACCCAGAACTTATCTCCTTTAGAATGGACTGGTTGGATCTCCTTGCAGTCCAAGGGACTCTCAAGAGTCTTCCCAACACCACAGTTCAAAAGCATAAATTCTTCGGCGCTCAGCTTTCTTCAAACTCCAACTCTCACGTCCATACATGACTACTGGAAAAACCATAGCCTTGACTAGACGGACCTTTGTTGGCAAAGTAATGTCTCTGCTTTTTAATATGCTATCTAGGTTGGTCATATCTTTCCTTCCAAGGAGTAAGCGTCTTTTAATTTTATGGCTGCAATCACTATCTGCAGTGATTCTGGAGCCCCAAAAAATAAAATCAGCCACTGTTTCCACTGTTTCCCCATCTATTTCCCATGAAGTGATGGGACCAGATGCCATGATCTTGATTTTCTGAATGTTGAGCTTTAAGCCAGCTTTTTCACTGCCCACCTAATCCAGTATGATCATCTATTTTGGTTACATATGCAAAGACCATATTTCCAAATATGGTTCCATTCAAAGATATTCTGAGATTAGGACTAACTACATCTTTTGCGGGGACATAGTTCAACTCACAACATTTGAAATTTATATGGATCAGACCCTCAGGTATATATAGAAAAGGAAGAGATCTGAGAAGGAATAAATGAAGCCAAGAGCCACACTCACACAGACGATGCAGGAGACAATGAGGCCAAAGTCACCTGCCATGCAGAGCTCTGTGAGTGCAGGATACACTCTGCCACAGCATTTCCTGGACCTGCTCAGCCTCAAAATCTCCATCAGAAGCAGAAAAAGAAAGGAAATTGATGAAAGAGGAGAAGCCTTTCAGTTACCCACAATTAACTAAATAAGTCTACCCCTCTGGCTACTTAGCACAATTCTCTATTCCATATGATATGAATAGTAGCAATGTCATGCATCTGCTTCCATTGTGAAATCATTCCAATTAAAATGAAGATATCCTAACCCTCTTTCCAAAAGCGAAGGTATAAAATTCTATCAGTTACCACATCCATACCTGGGAGATATTCATTCCCCTTCTAGTTCGGCCACAATCCCACCAGGATATTTTGTAATCTACAGATTACAGATTAAATTCTAAATCTAACAATTATAACACTAACAAAACTGATAGACATGTAGCTAGGCTGACCAATAAAGAGAGAGAAAGGAGGCAGGGAGCGAGAGAAATGATTCTAACAACCACTGATATCCCTTATATAAAATAGGAGAATAAGAAAGGAAGAAAATGCCTTTTTAAAGTAAGATTATTGAAAATTTTACTTAGAATTAAAGTCTAATTTCAGAAGGACAAAATTGGATGTGGGGACTAGGTTTATACTTTTCCAGCAATAATGCCGAGAATTGGTTGTTGGCCAAGATTATGACCCTAGCAAAATTCTAGCCAAATTAGAATGTACACTACTTGAGTGAAGGGAGGAAGAAAGAGCAGTGAATCAAGAAAGACCCTGAATACCTATGATTAACTGATTTTTTACAATTGAGACCACCATATATAAAATGAGCTATACACTATCCCTTCAGCAAGTGGTTCAGAAAGTTGGACACACACATGTACATCAATAAAGTTAGAACACAACCTCATATCACACACAAAAATAAACCCATGATGGCTTAAGGCTTCAGTGGAGGACATGATACCATGAAACTCCTAGAAGGGTACATGGGCAAAACATTGTCTGATATATAACCTACCAATGTTTTCTAAGGTCAATGCACCAAGGCAATACATATAAAAGCAAAATATGCAAATAAGACCTAATCAAACTACAAAGTTTTTGCACAACAAGGAAACTGTAAGTAAAACAAAGAGACAATCTACTGAATACAGAAAATATTTGCAAGCCATGGAACCAACAAGAGCTTAATATCCAAAATATGCAACCAGTTTATACAAATCAAGAACAACAGCAACAACAAACCCCTAATAAGCCTATCAAAAATAGGTAGACTACCTAAGTAGCCTTTTGTCCAAAGAGGGCATACAGATGGCAAAATGGCTCATGAAAAGATCACTAATTATTAGAGAAATGTAAGTCAAAACTCGTGAGGTATCACTGGGCGGAATGGCCATCATTTAAAACTCTACAAATAAATGCTGGAGAGTCTGAAGAAAGAGAACTCTGCTACACAGTTGGTGGAAATGCTAATTGGCATAACCACTATAAAAATTAATATGGAGGTCCCTCAAAAAACTAAAAATAGACTTGCTATATGATCCAGCAATCCCACTCCTGGTCATATCTAGAGAAAACACTAACTCAAAAAGATCTATGAGGGCATCAAATTCCTTGTTTGGAATTCATCCTATACATCTGCTCATCTGGTTGATGATTTGTATCCTTTCGTAACATTTCATATATAATAAATAGGTATGCTAGCATGAAAAGCACAAGCCAAAGAACTCAAAAAGGTTCATGTACCCCTACGTTCATAGCCGCACTATTTCAATAGCCAAGACACGGAAACAATCTAAGTGCCCATTGACAGATGAATGCGTAAAAATATATATACACACACACACAACAGAATATTACTCAGCATAAAAAGAATGTAATACTGCCAACTGCAGCACTGTGGAAGGACCTAGAGATTATCATAGTAAGCAAAGTATATCAGAAATAGACAAGTATTATATCATTTACACATGGAATCTAAAATATGACACAGAAGAACTTAGCACAACATAAAACAACTCACATACATAGAGAACAAACATCTGGTTGTCAAGGGGGAGGGATTGTAGAGGAGATACTGATTGGGAATTTGGGACCAGCAGGTATGAACTATTACACTATTATATGTCGAATGGGTAAACAATGAGGTTCTATTGTATAGCACAACAACTATATTAAATATGCTGCAATAAATCATTCTAGGAAAAAAAGATAAATAAGAAAGTAAATACATAAAAAGACACTAAGATTCCTGTCTTGAAAGAGAATGGTTTTACTGTTTTCTTAAAACATAATGGTGGTCAGTTTTTAAATATTGAGTGTTAGGAGTAGATATAACATACCAGTTGAAATATTAAATAGGAAGTGATATGTGGTTTTGAAGGCACAAAGAGGGACCGTGGTTGGAAATATAAATGTCGGAATAAAATACCCTATTGGAGTATGTTTGCTGCTGCCACTAAGTCGCTTCAGTCGTGTCCGACTCTGTGTGACCCCATAGACGGCAGCCCACCAGGTTCCCCTGTCCCTGGGATTCTCCAGTCAAGAACACTGGAGTGGGTTGCCATTTCCTTCTCCAATGCATGAAAGTGAAAAAATAAAGTGAAGTCTCTCTGTCGTGTCTGACTCCTAGCGACCCCATGGACTGCAGCCCACCAGGCCCCTCCATCCATGGGATTTTCCAGGCAAGAGTACTGGAGGGGGGTGCCATCGCCTTCTCTGATTGGAGTATGTTTAAGTCTATATATTAGAAAAGTAAAGAGATTCAAAATCAATACTATTAAAATACTTCAATGCTTTATGAAGCCACCTAAGTGAAGAGGAAACACTTATTTTATTTTCTAGTAGTTTTTTATTCCCACAACAAAGACTATGCATAGCTATAAAGAGTTGTGAGTCCTGCAATTCTGACATCTAATATGCTGCCATTTAATATACAGCATATAATTGGTTTGCATTTTGAAAATGCAGTATGTATTTTAATATTTCCATTAAGTTATTTTAAGTGTTATACTCATTTGTTAAAGACTTGGATATATTTCCAAAGTTCTCTCCATAACTAATTCATTGGCTGAAAGTACAAATTACATTTCACAATCACATGAAGCAAAGACTTTTCAGCCCAAAATTTCAGAGGAGAGAACCTGTCACCAATGTCTTTCGTCTAGAGATCACCTCTCCTTGTAAAGATCCTTTTTTTCCTGGAGAACTCACAGTGATCAGAGTAGGACCCCAGGGAGAAAAAAATGACCATGTGGCTACTCAAAACCTGTTCTGACTTTGAAGGGGTGGAATGAACGTGGCACTTGGAGTTTAGTCTAGAACACTGGGTGAGACAGAAGTGGCCAAAAACTTCCTGTGAGGTTTTCCATAAGATGCTGCAACAAACCCAAATGAACTCTTTGGCCAGTCCATGTCTCAGTATTTCAAGACCAGGAATCCTGTTCAGGATTAAATAATTTTCATGCCTCTGGCTTATTTTATAACAGTACCCCTCCTTCCTCCATTTCTCAGCCATATTGTGGACACAGGACTCTGATTTTTTCAAAAATGCACATCACAAAGTGTAATACACAGAGTTCACTCACTCATGCACAGATGCTTTCTCATGGGCACAATGGGAGATCAGTCACCTCTGGGGAAAGACAGATGGATAGAAGGTTCATATTCACCCTCATGTTCTCAATACCAACACTTGTTTCCAACCTTGTCTTGGTCCCTGAAGACTATCTGGTTTTCTAGCTAATAGGGCCCCAGAAGAGAGGGAGCCGCCCCACATTCATTCTGTGGCAAAAAATTTCTTTGGAATCCCCTCCATCGTCACATTGTTTCTGTCTTCTTCAAGTAGCCCCGCAACAGTGGGCACAAGACAGCCTTAAATCATTACGAGTTCCACAGTGTTATCTCTGAAATATTGTCCAAGCATACTAATGTTAATCCTTCTGGATTTAATCCTTTCTAAAATCTTCCCTGAATTTTCCTAGAAGAGGCAGACCTTTTCAGACCCATTCTTTCTCATTTTCCATGTACACACTCTTTCTTGTTGGATGCACTGGTATAAACTCCTTTCTTAAGGTCACCATTACCACTGACAACTTGAATCACTTTTACCATTGACAGGGGCTTCCCTGGTGGCTCATTGCTAAAGAATATGCCTGCAATATAGGAACTGCAGGAGAAGCGGGTTTGATCCCTAGGTCGCTAAGATCTCTTGGAGGTGGGCAAAGCAACCCACTCAAGTATTCTTGCCTGGAGAATCCCATGGACAGTGGAGCCTGGTGGGCTACAGTTCATAAGGCCACAAAGAGTTGGACATGACTGAACAAGATTTAACAAGCACACATGCACCATTGACAGATGTAAAACCTGTGTTAAATTGAAACCTTAACCCAGTCTTCTGGAACACAATCCAACTGGATCAAAGTAGATTTAGTGAATACTCCAAATGATTCTGAGATTCATGCAAATATAGAGAACTGGATGGTTAATTTTAACTTAGAAACAACATTATATACATGCAATATAGTAGGGGTATAGTAGGGGTAAAATTTTGAAGGGGTATCTTCAAAGTTTATAAGGAAGATGCTCTCTGAATTGGTGCAAATCTTAAGGAAACTTGAACTTCCTGTCTGAAGTGGTCAAATACATGTATTAGCCAATTGTTGAGCCCTATAATGAAGATCCGTTTTTAAAAAATTTTGACCACCTTACTCTTTTTTTAACTTTCTAAACATCAGAGTGGCTTGGAAATTAAACACATATTTGAAGAGTAAACTGATAGCAAGTCAGATTATAGCACATTTGAGGATAAAAAGCACAATTCAGTTCTTGATAAGACAGGCTCCAACTTTAGCTGAACCAGGTAATGGGATCCAGATGACCAAGTACATCCTGGCTTCTACTGCAAAATCATCTGGGGATTAGGACGGGGGCTTTTTATGCATTATAAACAAAATCAACTTTTTACTTCTTATAAATTTCATCTTTTCATAGTGTTTTAAGGTTAGAAATGTGATATCAAAGTGTTGACAGGGCCAAGCTTTCACTGAAGGCAATTGTCTTGTCCAGTTGCTTCCGGTTACCTGCAGTCCTCAGCTTTCCTTGGCTTATAGGTACAACACTCTTGTCTCTTCCTTTGTCATCACATGGCCTCCTTCAATCTGGTGTGTCCAAATCTCTCTCCTTATAAGGACACCAGACATTGGAGTTAGTGCCTGCCTAATTCAGTTTGACCTCATTTAAATTTACTTACATCTGCATAGACCATATTTCCAAATATGGTCACATTCACTGGTAATGGGATTTTATGATTTACATACATCTTTGTGGGGACACAATTCAACTCACAACACTTGGAAAATTATATAGGTTAGAAACTCAGGTGTATCTAAAGAAAGGGAGAGCATCAGAGAAGCTATAAATGAAGTAAGCCAGGAACCACACTCACCCAGAAGATGCGGGAGACCCATCAGCCCAAAGTCACCTGCCAATCTGAGTTCCATGAATGCAGGACATACTCTGCCACAGCACTTGTTGGACCTGCCCCGCCTCAGAAGCTCTATCAGAAGCAGGAAAAAAAATGAAAGGCTTTTAATCTCTTAGTCAATTTTCTATCTGTTCCCCATAAATAATCAAAACAGTATACTGTTTGACCACTTAGCACTATTCTCACATTTAATCATATGGTTAAACCTCCATATAATAACAGTAGCAACATCATGTATCTGCCTCCAGTGTGCAAATACTGCAGTTAACATGAAGATACTCTCACCTTCTTCCCCAAAAGAGAAGGTGTAAAATTATCTCTGTTGCTACTTCCATATCTGGGAGGTATTCATTTCCCTTGTAGTTCAGCCACAAACTGATTTCAATATTTTGGATTCTAAAGATTAAATTGTAAATTTAACAATTTCCCAGAAAACTGACAGACATAACTAGATTGACCAATAAAAGGAATATCATAAACAGAGAGAGATTATTGAAACTGTTACCTAGAATTCAGATCTAATTTCACAAGGACAAAGTTGGATATGGGGACTATGGTTTAGACTTTTCTAGCAGTACTGTTGAGAAATAGTTATTGACCAAGATTATGACTGTAGGAAAATTCTAGCCAGAAATACAATGTATACTATTTGGATGTGGTAAGTAAGAAATAGCAAGGGGTCAAGATTGATAGTGAACACCTATGGATAATGAATCTTTGACTAAAGAGGTCAAAATATATAAAACAAGGAAAACATATTGTCTTGAGCAAGTGGTATTGGGAAAGCTGGACAGCCACATACAAATCAATAAAGTTGGAACATACCCTCACACCATATACAAAAAAATAAACTCAAAATGTCCTTAAGACTTAAATTCCAGATAGCATAAATCTCCTAGGAAAGAACATAGGCAAAACGGTCTTTGACATATAACATACCAACATTTGCTAAGGTCAGTCGACCAAGGCAATAGAAATAAAAGCAAAAATATACAAATGAGACCTAATCAAACTAATGTGTTTTTTGCAAAACAAATAAAAGCATAAATAAAACAAAGAGAAAATCTACAGAATGAGAGAAAATATTTGCAAATGATACGACCAATAAAGACTTACTATCTAAAATATATAATCAGCTCAATAACAAAAACAAACAAACAAACAACCCAATTAAAAAAATAGGTAGAATACCGAAATAGACATACAGATGGCTATTAGGTACATAAAAAGATGTTCAACATCACAAATTATTACAGAAATGCAAGTCAAAACTACAATGAGGTAATACTTCACATTGGTCAGAATGGCCACCATTAAAGTCTGCAAATGAATGCTCGAGAGGGTGTGAATGAAAGAGAACCCTCCTACGATGTTGCTGGGAAAGTCATTTGGTGCCGCCACTATGAAAAATAGTATGGGAGTTTCTTCAAAAATGTAAAATGGAGTTCTCATATAATCCAGTAATCCCAATCTTGGGCATATATCCAAAGAAACTTCTATTCAAAAAGATCTGTGAGGACACCTGATTCCTTGTTTGGGACCTTGTCCTACATGTCTCTTCATCTGGACGTTGATTTGTACCCTTAATAACCTTGTATATATAATAACTTTGTAAGCAAACATGTGAAAAAACAAAAAACAAATAAAACAACCCAAAGATACATGCACCTCTATGTGAATAGTAGCTCTATTTACAATAGCCAAGATATGGAAACAACCAAAGTGTCCATGGACAGATGAATGCTTAAGGATTTAAACACACACTCACATACACAGGAAGAATATTACTCAGCCATAAAAAGAATGAAATAATGTGATTTGCAACAACATGGGTGGTCCTAGAGATTATCATTTTAAGCAAAACAGAAAGATAAATATTACATGTTATCACTTATATGTGGAATCTAAAATACAACGCACATGAACTTTTGTATGAAACAAACAAACAAACTCACATACATAGAGAACACACTTGTGGTTGTCAAGGGGGAGGGAGGAAGGCGGAGGGATATAATGGGAATATGGTACTACCAAATGTGAACTATTATT
This sequence comes from Bison bison bison, assembly GCF_000754665.1. Lineage (NCBI taxonomy): Eukaryota > Metazoa > Chordata > Mammalia > Artiodactyla > Bovidae > Bison > Bison bison. Next base: position 1,496,070 of record NW_011494622.1, read on the forward strand.
ATGTAGACTGGATAAACAACAAGATCCTATTGTATAGTACAGGAAACTACATTCAAGTTCCTGTGATAAATCATACTAGGAAAAAGTTAATGAATTAATAAATAAGTTCAGATTTCTGTTTTGAAAGTGAATGAATATACTGTATCTTCAAATAAAGCACAATGGTGGTCAGTGTTTAACACTTTGAGTTCTAGGTGTGGATTGAACATCTAAATTGAAATGTCAAATAGGAAGTGATATATGGTTTTGGAGGGAAAACAGTTCATGGTTGGAGATAAGAATTTTGGAGAATAAAATACCTATTTTAGTATACTTAAATCTATGTATTAGCAAAAGTAAAGGGATTATACATCAGTACTATTAAAATACTTCAGTGCTCTATGAAGCCACCTAAGTAAAGAGAAAATCCCTATTTTATATTCTAGTAACTTTCCTTCCCCCACAAGAATGATAGTGAATAGCTATATAGTTCCCTAGATGCTAGAATTTTTAAGTCTAATATGCTGCCATTTCATTTATAGCAAATACCTTGTTTTCCTTTTGAAAACGCAGCATAAAAATGTCTGCATCTTTGATTATTTCCATTAAGTTATTTTTAGGTGTTACAAGCATTACTAAAGTGCTCATGGGCTCAGTCGTGTCCAACCTCTTTACGACTCCATGGAAATTAGCCCACCAAGCTCCTCTGTCCATGGGGTTTCCCAAGCAAGAATACCAGATCAGGTTGCCATTTCCTATTTCAGATTTGTTAATGACTTCGATATAATTCCAAAATTCTCTCTGTAGCTACTTTACCAATGGCATTTCACAAACACATGAAGCAGAGACTTTTCAGCCTGGGATCTTAGAGGACAGGACCTCTGACCATTGCCTTTAGATTAGTGCTCCCCTCTGCTTGTAAAGTTCTTTGTTCCTAGAGAACTCAGTGATCAAGAACTCAGGGGGAGCAAGCGAGCATGTGGATACTCAAAACCTGTTCTGGGTTCTAATGAAATGGAATAAATATGCCCCTTGATGTCTAATCAGTGAAGAGTATTGGGCCACAGAGGTCATTCGGCATTTTCCGTAAGATGTTACAGAGAATGTGAATGAACATTTTGGCCAACACATATGCCATTATTTCAAGGCCATGAACCCTGCTCAGGATTAAAAAATTTTCATGTCTCTGGCTTATTTTGGAACAGTACCCCTTGCCCCTCCACGTCCCAAATGAACTACAGACACAGGACTCTAATGTTGCGAAAATGCATATTACAAACTAAATCACAAAGTTCACTCACTCGTGTACAGATAATTTCTCATGGGCATAATGGTTGATGAAGTTCACATTCTCCCTCAGTTCTCAATACCAACACTTTTTTTCAAACATTTTTTGGTCCCTTAAAGGCTGGATGGCATCACCGATTTGATGGATATGAGTTTGAGTGAACTCCGGGAGTTGGTGATGGACAGGGAGGCCTGGTGTGCTGCGATTCATGGGGTCACAAAGAGTCGGACATGACTGAGCGACTGAACTGACTGAAAGACTGGTTTTCTAGTTACTAGGCCCCCACAAGAGAGGGAACTGTCCTCAACACTCATCCTCTGGCACACAAATTCCTTTGAGGTCCCGCTCCCACCTTGTATCCTTTCTCTCTTCTCCAAGTAGCCCCTCAACAGTAGGCACAAGACAGCCTTAAACCACTGCCAAATCCACAGTGCTACCTCTGAAATATTGTCCAAACATATTAATGTTAATCCTTCTGCTTTATCCTTAGTAAAACCTTCCCTTTATTTTCCGTAGATAGTCAGATCTTTCTTCAGACCCATTCTTTCCCATTTTTCACCTACACACTCTTTCCTGTCAGATGCACTGGTATAAAAATCCCATTCTAATTTCACCATCAGCACTGACAACTTTAACCACAATTACCACTGCAGAGGCAAAACCCATCTGAGACTATACAAAAGCCAGTTGGATCCTAGTGGATTTCGTGAATATTCCAAATCATTCTGAGATTCATGCAAACTCAGAGAACTCAATGGTGACTTTAGAAACAACATTACATACTTGCCACATATTTATTTAAAAGAGTTGTGTTCAGAGTGTTTGGAGTCATAAGGAAGATGCTCTCTGAATTGGTACAAATCTTAAACAAGGAGACTTGAACTTCTTACCTAAAAAGGTGAAACATATTTACTAGACATTTGTTAAGCCCTGTGATGTAATGACTTTTTTATAACAAATAATCTTAATCTTTTCATTTAAATTGCTATACATCACAGTGGTTAATCCTTTATTTCTAAATTAAACATATCTTTGAAGAGTGAACTGATGCCAAGTCAGGTTACAGCTCATTATAGTGTGAAAAACACAGTTCAGTTCTTGTAAAATAGGCTCCAACTTAAACCAGACAAGGGGATCTGTATGTCCAAGCACATCCTGGCTTCTATTACAAAATCACTTGATGATCAGGTGGGGGATTTTTTAAAATTGTAAACAGACTTTTTACTTCTTAAGACAAAAATAAAATCTTTTCACGGTTTTCGAAGCCTAGAAATCTGAAACCAAGGTGCTGGCAGGGCCATGCTGTCTTGGAAGGCTCTTGTCTCATCCAGCTTTTGCTGGTTACTAGAATCCTCAGTTTTCCTTGGCTTATAACTGCCTTTGTTGTTGCATGACCCCCTCACTCTAGATTTGTCTGTATGTCTCCAAATCTCTCTCTACTTACACAGAAAACAGTCATTGGAGTTAATGCCCACTTAATCCAGTATGACCATCTACATTTGGTTATATGTGCAAATACCATATTTCCAAATAATGTTCCATGCAAAGATATTCAGAGATTAGGACTTTGCATCTTTTGTGGGGACATAGTTCAGCTCACAACATTGGAAAGATATATGGTCAGAAACTCAGGTCTATATAAAAAAGGAAGAGATTTGAAGGAATAAATGAAGCCAGGAACCACACTCACAGAGAAAATGCAGGAGACAACGAGGCCAAAGTCACCTGCCATTCAGAGCTCTGTGAGTGCAGGACACTCTACCACAGCATTTCCTGAACTTGCTCAACTTCAAAATCTCCATCAGAAGCAGAAAAAAGGAAATTGACTAACGAGAGGAGAAGCCTTTCAGTTACCCATACATAACTAAACTAGCCTATCCCTTTGGCTATTTAGTACTGTTTTCACAATGATTAAACTTCCATATAATAAGAATGTAGCAATAGCATGCATCTGCTTCCAGAGTGCAATTAAGATGAATATATCCTAATACTCTTCCCCAAAATAGAAGATATAAAAGTCTATCCATCATCGCATCCATATCTGGGAGATAGTAATTCCCCTTCTAGCTCAGCCACAATCCCACCAGGATATATTGTAATCTAAAGATTAAATTATAAAGCTAAAAACTATAATACTAACAAAACTGGTAGACATGTAGCTAGATGGACCAATAAAGAGAGAGAAAGGGGGGGGAAGGGGGGGGAGGGAGATAGAGAGATGGCTCTAACAACCACCCACATTCTTTATATCAAATAAAAGTGTAAGAAAGCAAGAAGATGACTTTATAAAGTAAGATCATTGAAAATGTTACTTAGAATTAAGATCTAATTTCAAGAGGACAAAATTGGATGTGAGGACTAACTAGGGTTTATAGTTTTCCAGCAGAAGTGCTAAGAACTGGTTTTTGGCCAAGATTATACCATAGCAAAATTCTAGCCAACAGTAGAGTATGCACGACTTGGGTGTGGGAAGGAAAAATAGCAGTGAATCAAGAATGACCCTGAACATGTATGGTTAATTGATTTTTTGACAATGAAGGCAAGGATATATAAAATGAGGAAACACAGTCCCTTCAGCAAGTGGTGTTGGGAAAGCTGGACAGCCACATGTACATCAATAAAGTTAGAACACACTCTCACACCATACACAAAAATAAACTCAAAATGACTTAAAGTCTTCAATATCAGACATGACACCATGAAGGTCCTAGAAAAGAACATAGGCAAAGAATTCTCTGACATAAACATACCTCTGTTTTCTAAGGACAGTCTATCAAGGCAATAGAAATCAAAGCAAAAATATACAAATGAGGCCTAATCAAACTAATAAGCTTTTGCACAACAAAGGAAAGCATAATTAAAACAGAGACAATCTATACAGTGAGAGAAAACATTTGCAAATGATGTGACCAAGGACCTGATATGCAAAATATGGCAACTAGCTTATACAGATCAATAGCAAAAACAACAACAACAAAAATAAAACCCAATCAACCCTACCAAAAAAGGGTAGAATATCTAAGTAGACATTTCTCCAAAGATACATACAGATGCTCATTAGGCACATGAAGACATGTTCAACATCACAAATTATTAGATAAATGTAAGTTAAAACTATAATGAGGCCACCTCACACTGATCAGAATGGCCATCATTAAAAACTCTACAAATAACACATGCTGGAGAGGGTCTGGAGTAAAGAGAACTTCCCTACACTGTTGGTAGAAATGTAAATTAGTGTAGCCACTATAAAAAATAGTATGGAGGTGCCTCAAAAATCTAAAAGTAGACATGCCACATGATTCCTCACCGGGGTATATAGCCAGAGAAAACTAATTCAAAAAGATCTATGAGGACATCAGATCCCTTGTTCGGGACCTCATCCTACATATCTCTTTATCTGGTTGTTGATTGGTATCCTTCCGTAGCCTTTTATATATAATAAACTGGTAAGGTACCATGGGAAAAAAAAGAAAAAACAAAACTCAAAATGATTCATGAACCCCTATGTTCATAACAGCACTATTTCAATAGCCAAGACATGAAACAACCTAAGTGTCCATCGACAGATGAATGCATAAAAATGTATAGACATACACACAATAGACTACTAGCAATAAAAAGTAATGTAACACTGCCATTTGCAGCAATATGGGTGGGCCTAGAGACTTGTCATACTAAGTATGTCAGAAATAGACAAATATCATATGATATCACTGATACGTGGAATCTAATATAGGACACAAATGAATTTACTACAAAGAGAAACAAACTCACATACATAGAGGACAGACTGATGGTTGTCAAGGGAGGGTGAGGACAGAGGAGGGATGGATTGGGAATTTGGGACTAGTAGATGTGAAATATTTTACCATTATATGTGGAATGGATAAACAACGAGGTCCTATTTTATAGCACAAGAAATATAAAATAATATAATATAAACATATAAAATATTCTGCAATAAATCATACTAGAAAAAAGAAAGAAAGAAATTGAGATTCCTGTCTGAAAGTGAATGATTATACTATCTAAAAGCATAATGGAGGTGAGTTTTTAAATACTGAGTTTTAGGTGTGGATTTAACATACAAATTAAAATATTATATAGGAAGTGCTATGTGGTTGTGGAGGGAAGAAGAGGGATCATTGTGAGCGATACAAATTTTTGAATAAAATACCCTATTTGGTTTGTATAAGCAAAAGTAAAGGGCTTAGACATCATACTATTAAAATACTTTAGTGCTTTAAGAAGCAACTTAAGTGAAGATGATAACTGTTTTATATTCTAGTAGCTTTTTTTCTTACACCAATGACTATGCATAGCTATAGAGTTTTCTGAGTGCTGCAACTTTGACATCTATTATGCTGTCATTTAATCTAGCACATATAATTTTTTTCATTTTGAAAATGCTGTAAATAAATCCCTACATCTTTGATTATTTCCATTAAGCCAAATGTTATAAGTATTTGCTAAAGACATGGATATATTTCCAAATTTTGTATTTGTGAAATACAAACATATGGAGCAAAGATATTCCAGCCCAATGTTCTAGAGGAGAGGACGCGTGACCACTGTCTTTCAACTAGAAGTCCCCTCTGCTTGTAAAGTTCCTTTTTTCCTGGAGAACTCACAGTGATCAGAGTAGGGCCCCTGGGAGAAGAAGTGAGGATGTGGCCACTCAAAACCTTTTCTGGTTTCTCAAGGGATGGAATGAATGTATTTCTTGAGGTTTAGTCCAGAATACTGGGTCAGAAAAAAATTGTCCGAAAAGTTCCTTTGAGGCTTTCCATAAGATGCTACAGCAAACATGAATGAACTTTTTGGCCAACCTGTACCTCAGAATTTCAAGGCCAGGAACCTTGCTCAAGATTAAAGAACCTTCATGCCTCTGCCTTATTTTGTGACAATACCCCTCTTTTAACCTCCACCTCCCAGCTCTACTGTGGACCCAGGATTCTGGTTTTGCAAAAATGCATATCACAAATTGTAATACATCAAGTTCACTCAGTCCTTCACAGATGCTGTCTCATGGGCATAATGGGTGATGGGTTCCCTCTGGGGAAAGAGTGGGAGACAGAACATTCTCCCTCATATCCTCAATACCAACCCTTGTTTCCAACCTTCACTTGGTCCCTTAAAGACTGTCTGGTTTTCTAGTTACCAGGCCCTCATTCTCTGGTATAAAATTCCCTTGGGGCTCCCTCTGTTCTCATATCCATTTTCTCTTTTCCAAGTAGCCCCTCACAAGTGGCACAAGACAACCTTAACCTACTGCCAAACCCACAGTGTTCTCTCTGAAATATTGTCAAAACATATTAATGTCAATCCTTCTGCATTTAATCATTTTTAAAATCTCCCCTTAATTTCCCTGGATTAGGCAGAACTTTCTTCAGACCCATTCTTTCTCGTTTTGCACCTACATACTCTTTCCTGTTGGATACACTGGTATTGACTCCCATCTTAAGTTCACCATCAACAAGTTTAACCACGATTACCATCAATAGAAGTAAAACTTGTGGTTTGTCTAAAACATCACCCAGTCTCCTTGAACACAATCCAGTTGGATCAAAATGGATTTAGTAAATGCTCCAAATCATTCTGAGATCCACGCATGTATATAGAACTAGGAGGTTAATTTTAACTTAGAAACAACATTGCAATCGCTCAGTCATGTCCGACTCTTTGTGATCCCATGGACTATAGTCTACCAGGCTTCTCTGTCTATGGGATTTTCCAGGCAAGAGTACTGGAGTGGGTTGCTATTTCCTTCTCCAGGGGATCTTCCTGACCCAGGGATTGAACCCATGTCTCCTGCATTGCAGGCAGATTCTTTACCCTCTGAGCCACCAGGGAAGCCCCAGAAACATTATATGCATGCAACAGATTTTTAAGGCGTATGTTCAAGGTTTTGGAGTTATAAGGAAGATACTCTCAAAAGTGGTACATCTTAAACAAGGAAACTTGAAATTCTTGTCTGAAGTGGTCAAATATATTTACCAGCCAAGTGTGAAGCCTGATAATGAAGATAACTTTTTTTTTTTAATCCTGACCATCTTCATCTTTTCATTTAAATGTCTAAACATTACAGTGGCTAAGTATTTACTTGAAAATTAACCACATATTGAAGAGTGAACTGATACCAAGTCAGGTTACAGCATATTATAGACTGACAAGCACAATTCAGTTATGTTAGACATGCTCCAACTTAAGCTAAACCAGATAAGGGAATCCAGGTACCCAAGTACATCCCGGCTTCTACTGAAAAACCACCTGGGGATCAGGAGGAGGGCTTTATATAAATTATAAGTAAATTCAACTTTTTATTTCTTAAGACAAAAATAAATCTCTTCATGGTTTTCAAAGCCCAGAAATCTGAAAACAAGTTTGTTTGTTTGTTTTTTTATTGGTAAGTAATAGATTTATTTCTTTTTTTTTAAATTTTATTTTATTTTTAAACTTTACATAATTGTATTAGTTTTGCCAAATATCAAAATGAATCCGCCACAGGTATACATGAAAATAAGTTTTTGGCAGGGCCATGCTCTCTTTTCAGGCTCTTGTCTTGTCCAGCATCAGTTGTTTACCTTCAATTCTAGCTTTTCTTGGCTTTTGTAGCTAAATCACACCAATCTCTGCCTTTGTCATCACATGGCCTCCTTCATTCTGGCCTGTCTATGTGTCTCCAAAGCTCTCTCTCTTTACAAGGACACAAGTCATTGGGATTATGCCTACCTAATCCCGAATGACCTCATCTAAATTTAGTCACTTATCAAAGACCATATTTCCAAATATGGCCACAATCATAGGTACTGGGAGATTAGGACTTAAGTGCATCTTTCTTTTGTGGGGACACAATTCAGTGCAAAATACTTAGAATATTACATGGGTCAGAAACTCAGGTCTATTTTAAAAAGGAAGAGATTGAAGAAGGAATAAATGTAGTAAGCCAGAAGCAAACTCACAAAGAAGTTGCAGGAGACCAGAAGCCTAAAATCATGTGCTAACCTGAGCTCTATGAATGCAGGACACACTCTACCCAGCATTTGCTGGAACTGTCCTGCTTCAGAAGCTCCATCAGCAGCAAGAAGGAAGAAAAGGTTCTCCTCTCTTGAGTCAATTTCCTATCAACCTCCCATTAATAACTAAAATAGCCTACCTCTTCTGTTACGCAGCATCATTCTCATCATGATTGAACATCCATATAATAAGATTGTAGTGACATTGTGCATCTGCCTACTAACCATCAACTATTGCAGTTAACATGAAGGGAAAGATTCTCTGGAGAAGGAGATCTGGCTACCCACTCCAGTAGTCATGCCTGAAGAATCCCATGGACAGAGGAGCCTGGTGGGCTACATTCCATGAGATTGCAGAGTTGGACATGACTGAGCGACTAAACCACAACCTCACCCTCTTTCCTAAAAGAGAGGGTGTAAAACCCCATCCATTCCTAAGTACACATCTAGAAGGTATTAATTCACTTCTGGTTCAGTCATTAACTCACTTTCTAGTTTTGTAATCTCAAGATTAAATTGTTAACTGTCAACAATATAGACAGATGTGTACAGAGATTGAATGATAGAGAGAGAGAGAGAGAGAGAGAGAGGACTCCAACAGCCACCAGCATTCCTTATATAGAATAGGAGAGGGAGAAAGCAGGGAGATGACCCTTTTAAGGAAGATGATTGAAAATGATACTTAGAAACAGGATCTAATTTCAGGAGGACAGCATGGAATGTGGGGACTAGGCTTTAGACTTTTCTAGCAGTAATGGTAAGAACTGGCTGCTGTCCAAGATTATGACAATAAGTAAATTCTATCCAAAATACAATGTACTCTACTTGGTGGCTGGAAGTAAGAAATAGCAATGGATCAAGAATGACACTCAATGCTTATGACCAATTATTCTTTAACAACTGAGGCCAGAATATACAAAAAGTGTTTCTCTTCACTAAGTGGTGTTTAGAAAGCTAGACAGTCAGGTGTACATCAATAAACTTAGAACACACCCTCTCACCATACAAAAAAATATTTTCAAAATGTCTTGAGAAAGCTGTGGTACATATACACAATGGAGTATTACTCAGCCATTAAAAAGAATACATTTGAATCAGTTCTAATGAGGTGGATGAAACTGGAGCCTATTATACAGAGTGAAGTAAGCCAGAAGAAAAAACATAAATACAGTATACTAACGCATATATATGGAATTTAGAAAGATGGTAACAATAACTCTGTATACGAGACAGCAAAAGAGACACTGATGTATAGAACAGTCTTATGGACTCT
>NW_011494622.1:1505742-1511187 GCF_000754665.1 Bison bison bison
CCTGAAGACTTAAATATAAAACATGTCATCATGACACTCCCAGATGGGAACATAGATAATACATTCTCTGACATATTTCATACAACTGTATTGTATGAAAGACAATGGTATTGTATTTGGTATTGTATTTCTATCACCTTGGTCAGTGTACCAAGGTAATAGAAATTTAAAAAAAATAAAAAATGAGACTGAAACAAACTAAAAGCTTTTGCATAGCAAAGGACGCCATAAACAAAATGAAAAGACAATCTACAGAACGAGAGAAAATATTTGTAAATGATGTAACCAACAAGGGCTTGATATGGAAAATATATAAACAGTTCATACAACCCAATAACAAAAAATCAAATAACCCAATCAAAAGAATACCTAGATAGATAGCCATTTCTCCAAAGATAATGCTGCTGCTGCTGCTAAGTTGCTTTAGTCACGTCCGACTCTGTGCGACCCCATAGACGGCAGCCCACGAGGCTTCCCCATCCCTGGGATTCTCCAGGCAAGAACACTGCAGTGGGTTGCCATTTCCTTCTCCAATGCATGAAAGTGAAGAGTGAAAGTGAAGTCGCTCAGTCGTGTCCGAATCTAGCGACCCCATGGACTGCAGCCCACCAGGCTCCTCCATCCATGGGATTTTCCAGGCGAGAGTACTGGAGTGGGGAGCCATTGCCTTCTCCACCAAAGATAATAGAGATGGCCAATAGCACATTAAAAGATGCATTTCTCTAATAATTAAGTTGAGCAAGTCAGAAATACAGTGGGGTAACATCTCACACTCAGAAATACCATCATTAGAAAGTATACCAATATCAAATGCTGGAGAGGGTGAAAAGAAAAGGAAAACCTCATAGATGTTCATGGGAATATAAATTAGCATAGCCACTATGAAAAATAGTATGGAGGTTCCTCTAAAACTAGAGTTCCCATATGATGCAGCAATCCCATTTCTGGGCATATATCTTGAGAAAATGCTATTAAAAAGATCCAAATAACCATGTATTCATTGAAGTACTATTTACAATAGCCAAGACATGGAAACAACCTAACTGTCTGCTGACAGATGAATGCATAAAGAAGATGTGTCTGTATATGTTATATATGGGTATCTCTTATATATACACACAAATAGAATATTATTTATCCATAAAAAAGAATGAAATAATGCTGCTTGCAGTAGCATAGATAGACTTAGAGATTATCATGTTAAGCAAAATAAATCTGAAATAGAAAGACAAATATCATGTGATGTCACTTACATATGGAATCTAAAATATTACACAGATGAACTTACCTATGACAGAAACAAACATGCAGAAAATAGACCTGTAATTGTCAAGAGGGAGGGAAGACGAAGGACAGATGGATTGGGAATTTGGAACTAGAAGTTGTGAACTATTATATATAGAATGGATAAACGAAAAGGTCCTATTGTATAGCACAGGAAGTTATATTCAATACCCTGTATCAAAACATACTAGGAAAAAAATATATAAAGCTATAAATAAGTAAAAATGATGAATATATTGATATTCCTGTCTTCAAAGTGAGTGATTCAACTGTATCTTAAAATAAATCATAATGGTGGTAGATTTTAACACAGTGACTTTTAGGTGTGAGTGGAACATATATTGAAATAGTGATATATAGTTTTGCAGGAAAGAAACAGACCATGGGTGGAGAAATAAATTTTGGAAAAAAAAATATCTTCTCTGAGTATATTTATATTGACATATTAGTACAAGTAAAGGGATTAGACATAAATACTATTTAAATAATGAGGTACTTGTGAAGCAACCTAAGTGAACAGGATACTTCTATTTTATATTCGAGAAGCTTTTATTCTCACAACAATGATTATGAGTAGCTGTAAAATTTCATGAGGGCTACATTTAAAAAATCTAACATGCTATTACTTAATTTATAGTACATGTTTTCATTTTGTAAATACTGTATATAAATCTCTTGTGTCTTTGATTCTTTCCATTAAGTTATTTTTAGGTGCTATAGGCATGTGTTATTGACTTGGGTGTATTTCCAAAGCTCTCTCCATAACTACTTTGCTAACTGAAACTAACAGTGGCATTTCACAAGCACATATAGCAAAGACTTTCCAGCCCAGGATTTTAGAAGAGAGGACTTGTGACCACTCTTGACTAGAGTTCACCTCTGCTAAAGATACTTTGTTCCTAGAGAACTCACAGGGATCACAGTAGGACCCCAGGGAGAAGAAGTGAAGATGTGGCTTCTCGAACCCTGTTCTGGGTCCTAAAGGGATAGAATAAAGGTAGTTATTGAGGCTTAGTCCAGAATGCTGGATCAGAAAAATATATTGGGTTGGCCAAATGTTTATCACAGAAAACGCTAGATGAACTTTTTTTGCCAACCAATATCCCACTATTTCAAGGCCAGGAAACCTGATCAGGATTGAAGAATTTTCATGCCTCCCATTCATTCAATAACAGTATAACTCGCCCCTCTACCTCCCAACTGTATTGTGGAAACAGGACTCTGATTTGCTAAATTACGTGTCACAAACTGTAATACACAAAGTTTACTCACTCATGCACAGATGCTTTCTAATGGGCACAATGGGTGATCAGTCCCCTCTAGGGAAACACAAGTGGACAGAAGGTTCACATTCTGCCTCATAGTCTCAATACCAGCGCTTGTTTCCGACATTTCCTTGGTTCCTTAAAGATTCTCTGGTTTTCTAGTGCATTTGCCCACAGAAAAGAGGGCACTGCCCTCATCAATCATTCTCTGGTATAAAATTCCTTTGGGGTCCCCTCCTCCTCATATCCTTGCTCTCTTATCCAAGTAGCTCCTCAACAGTAGGCACAAGACAGCCTAAAACCACTGATAAATCCAGAGTTAATTCTTAAATATTGTCAAAACATATTAATATTAATCCTTTTACATTTAATATCCTTAAAAATCTTCCCTTTATTTTCCTGAGATAAGCAGGCCTTTCTTCAGATCCATTCTTTCTCATTTTTCACCTACACTCTTTCTTGTTAGATACACTGTTCACCATGGCCAGTAACAACTTTAACCACCATTACCATCGATAGAAGGAAACACTGTGTTAAGTCTAAACTATAACCCAGACCTCTGGAACACAATCCAATTGAATCAAAGTGGATTTAGTGATTCATGCAAATATACAGAACTAAATGGATAAGTGGGAAGCCACATATATAAGAGCAAAATATTTTTAAATGGTTGAAATCAGAATGTTTGGAATAAGGAATATATTCTATCAATAGGTGGAAATCTTAAACAAGAAGACCTGACTTTCTTATCTGAAGAGGTCATGTTTCCCAGCCACATTTTTAAGCCCTATGCTATAGACAACTTTTTTTCACTCTTATCAACTTTAATCTTTTCTTTTAAATTTCTTAACCTCACAGTGGCTAAGTATTTACTTAAAAATTAAATATCTAGTTGAAGAGTGTGTACCTGCATGTGTGGTAGTTCAGTCATGTCCAGCTCTTTGTAGCCCCATGGACTGTAGCCTCCCAGACTCCTCTGTCCATGGGAGAATGACTCCTCTGTCAGGCAAGAATACTGAAGTGGGTTGCCACTTCCTCCTCCAGGGGATCTTCCCAACCCAGGATCAGAGTCATGCCTCCTGTGTTTCCTGCATTCCAGGCAAATTCTTTACCCTCTGAAACATCAGGGAAGCCCTGTGGAAGAGTGAACTGATAACAACTCAGGTTACAGACCATTAGAGGGTGAAAAGCACAATTCAGTTCTTGTAAGACAGGCTCTAGCTTAAGTTAAATCAGGTAAAAGGATATAGATGTCAGAGCACACCCTGACTTCTATTACATAGCGACATGGGGGTTCGGAGAGGAGCTTTTTAATATTATAAACAAATTCAGTATTTTTCTTAAAACAGAAATTAAATATTTCCATAGCTTTCAAAGGCTAGAAATGTGAAATCAAGATGTTGGCAGGGCCATGCTCTCATTGAAGGCCCTTGTCGTGTCCAGCTTCTGCTGGCTACTGACAAACCTCAGCTTTCCTTGGCTTGTAGCTGCATTACTCCTGTCTCTGCCTTTGTCATCACATGGCCTCCTTCACTCTGGTGTGTCCATGTGTCTCCAAATCTATCTCTCCTTATAAGGACACAAGTAATTGGAGTTAGTACCCTCCTAATCCAGTATGGCCATTTAAATTTGGTTATACGTGAAAAGACCATGTTTCCAAATAAGATCACATTCACTGGTATTGGCACTTTATGATTAATGTACATCTTTGCTGGGATGTAATTCAACTCACAACACTTGGAAAATTACACAGGTCAGAAACTCAGGTGTGCATAAAGAAAAGAAGTGCATTTGAGAAGGACTAAATGGCATCAACCAGGAGCCATAACTTGCTCAGAAGATGCAGGAGACCTCGAGGACAAAGTCACCTGCCAATCAGAGCTCCATGAAAGCAGGACACAACATTTGCTGGACCTGCCCTGCCTCAGAAGCTCCATCAGGAACAGGGGAAAAATGCTTTTCATCTCTTTAGTCAATTTCCTATCAGTTTCCCATAAATCACTGAAACAGTCTACCCTTTGGCTACTTTGCACCATTCTCAACATGAGGGCTTCCTTGTGGCTCAGCTGGTAAAGAATCTGCCCGCAATGTGGAAGACCTGGCTTCAATCCCTGGGTCAGGAAGATCCCCTGGAGAAGGGAAAGGTTACCCACTCCAGTATTCTGGACTGGAGAATTTCATGGACCGTATAGTCCATGGGCTCACAAAGAGTCAGACATGACTGAGTGACCTTCACTTTCACTTTCAACATGATTAAATTTTTATATAATAAGAACAGTATCAACATCAAACATCTGCCTCCAGCATGCAGCTATTGCACTTAAGATGAAGATATCCTCACAAATCAGTCGCTCAGTCGTATCCGACTCTTTGCGACCCCATGAATCTCAGCACACCAGGCCTCCCTGTCCATCACCAACTCCAGGAGTTCACTCAGACTCATGTCCATCGAGTCAGTGATGCCATCCAGCCATCTCATCCTCTGTCGTCCCCTTCTCCTCCTGCCCCCAATCCCTCCCAGCATCAGAGTCTTTTCCAATGAGTGAACTCTTTGCATGAGGGGGCCAAAGTACTGGAGTTTCAGCTTTAGCATCATTCCTTCCAAAGAAATCCCAGGGCTGATCTCCTTTAGAATGGACTGGTTGGATCTCCTTGCAGTCCAAGGGACTCTCAAGAGTCTCCAACACCACAGTTCAAAAGCATCAATTCTTCGGTGCTCAGCCTTCTTCACAGTCCAACACTCACATCCATACATGACCACAGGAAAAACCATAGCCTTGACTAGACAAACCTTTGTTGGCAAAGTAATGTCTCTGCTTTTGAATATGCTATCTAGGTTGGTCATAATTTTCCTTCCAAGGAGTAAGCGTCTTTTAATTTCATGGCTGCAGTCACA
>NW_011494622.1:1511287-1511913 GCF_000754665.1 Bison bison bison
TCTGTAGTGATTTTGGAGCCCAGAAAAATAAAGTCTGCCACTGTTTCCACTGTTTCCCCATCTATTTCCCATGAAGTGGTGGGACCGGATGCCATGATCTTCGTTTTCTGAGTGTTGAGCGTTAAGCCAACTTTTTCACTCTCCACTTTCACTTTCATCAAGAGGCTTTTGAGTTCCTCTTCACTTTCTGCCATAAGGGTGGTGTCATCTGCATATCTGAGGTTATTGATATTTCTCCCGGCAATCTTGATTCCAGTTTGTGTTTCTTCCAATCCAGTGTTTCTCATGATGTACTCTGCATGTAAGTTAAATAAGCAGGGTGACAATATACAGCCTTGATGTACTCCTTTTCCTATTTGGAACCAGTCTGTTGTTCTATGTCCAGTTCTAACTGTTGCTTCCTGACCTGCATACAAATTTCTCAAGAGGCAGATCAGGTGGTCTGGTATTCCCACCTCTTGAAGAATTTCCCACAGTTTATTGTGATCCACACAGTCAAAGGCTTTGGCATAGTCAATAAAGCAGAAATAGATGTTTTTCTGGAACTCTCTTGCTTTTTCCATGATCCAGCAGATGTTGGCAATTTGATCTCTGGTTCCTCTGCCTTTTCTAAAACCAGCTTGAAC
>NW_011494622.1:1512013-1512719 GCF_000754665.1 Bison bison bison
TGATCCAGCAGATGTTGGCAATTTGATCTCTGGTTCCTCTGCCTTTTCTAAAACCAGCTTGAACATCAGGAAGTTCACAGTTCACATATTGCTGAAGCCTGGCTTGGAGAATTTTGAGCATTACTTTACTAGCGTGTGAGATGAGTGCAATTGTGCGGTAGTTTGAGCATTCTTTGGCATTGCCTTTCTTTGGGATTGGAATGAAAACTGACCTTTTCCAGTCCTGTGACCACTTCTGAGTTTTCCAAATTGCTGGCATATTGAGTGCAGCATTTTCAAGCATCATCTTTTAGGATTTGGAATAGCTCACCTGGAATTCCATCACCTCCACTAGCTTTGTTCATAGTGATTCTTTCTAAGGCCCACTACTTCACATACCAGGATGTCTGGCTCTAGGTCAGTGATCACACCATCGTGATTATCTGGGTCGTGAAGATCTTTTTTGCACAGTTCTTCTGTGTATTATTGCCATCGCTTCTTAATATCTTCTGCTTCTGTTAGGTCCATACCATTTCTGTCCTTTATCGAGCCCATCTTTGCATGAAATGTTCCTTTGGTATCTTTGATTTTCTTGAAGAGATCTCTAGTCTTTCCCATTCTGTTGTTTTCCTCTATTTCTTTGCATTGATCGCTGAAGAAGGCTTTCTTATCTCTTCTTGCTATTCTTTGGAACTCTGCATTCAGATGTTTATATCTTTCCTTTTCT